>NW_025729216.1:1887500-1890000 GCF_021461385.2 Schistocerca piceifrons
AGGCTACGTTGTGGTGCGGCCTGTGTCAACTGTCCGCTGATGTCGTACGCGTGAACCACAATCTGTACTGCACATTCGTCCTTATGTACTGAATGATACATCGTGGCACATGTGTGACCGTACAACGACTGCGCCCAAAAACGGCGGACCATACAGTGCAAATATTGTGCACGCAGCTACGTGTCGTCTCCCTATGAGAGCTGGATTGCAGTGTGGTACGCCATAGAGACGTGTGGGAGGAACGGACGCCGTGGATGGCGATCAGCATGAGCTGTCTGTTGATGTATTCGGACCTAGTCGTCTCTCCTCAAACACCGTGATAGCATGGTGCACCGCGTTCCATATCTGCGACATGCTACAGAGGCCGGTTGACAGTCGTTCGAGCAATGGACATCGCATACGTACGGGGGCCACCTTCCACGTATTGTCTAGGCGTGCACATTTTGTTGCGTGTATGTGGGCAGACGTAGTGTGGCGTGACACCTGACACAGGCATGCAATAATCGTTGAAGTTGCTAATGGCGATGGACGCCTGCGTTTTCTGGTGAAGTTACGCAAATGAAGAAATGGTAACCCGTTGTGGTGCGGTTGTTCTCGCTAGGGGTGAATCGGTGATGGCGACGATAGGTTGAGGTACTAACCGGTTGTTCCAGCGATACCCACCATGCCGATGAAACTGAACGGCATCTGGGTGTGAAGCGATACGCGGCGGTGGCTGGGTGGGACCGTCCCCGGCCGGTGAGGGGGCGCCTCCCGGCGTGCTGGCCGCGCGGTGTGTGGGCGCACGCGCTACAGCCGGCTGGTGGGGGCGGCCAGTGGCAGGCGCGCCGGCCGACGGACGCGGCAGGCGTCGCAGCTGCGCGCCGGCGCACCCTGCGCGCGGCGCCGTGCGGCCAAAGTAGGTCCTCGCGGGCCCGGTGCGAAGCGCGGTGGACATCTTCAGTGTGCTGGTCCGATTGAGGACTGTGTGCGTTGAGGATGCGCCGCCGCCCGGCGCTCGGCGCCGCGACGCCGTCTGCTGCTCGGTCGCCCCAGCGGTTCTCGCTGGTGGTTTGTATCGCAGCTGTGCGGATGTGTTGGCGCGTGCGCTGTGCTGGGAGAGTTCGCTTCGGCACCCAAGTGGGGCTTTTGTCCTTCTGTGGCGCTGGCGTTGGAGCTGCCGGTCACCGTAGGTGGCGCGTGTTGTCTCCCGCCGGCAATGCCACGACAGCACGCTCCCGGGCCTCTGTCGGCAGCGGCAAGCTCAGTTGGGAGCACGGGTGGTCGCACCGAAAGCGTCTACTCGCCTAACTCCGGGCGATTGCGCCTCTCTCGAACCCGGCCAAGTACTTGGGACGGCGCTGCGCGCCGCCGGGACCTGAGAGGGTTTCGAGGTGTATTGTGCAGGGGAGCTCAGCCTCCTCCTGTTTGCAGAATGATTGAGCGGACGCTTGCGTGTTCGCGCGGGCCCCCGGGACACACTCCCGGGCGGCCGGCTGCTCAGCTCTAGTTGACGCAGCTCCCTGGTTGATCCTGCCAGTAGTCATATGCTTGTCTCAAAGATTAAGCCATGCATGTCTCAGTACAAGCCGCATTAAGGTGAAACCGCGAATGGCTCATTAAATCAGTTATGGTTCCTTAGATCGTACCCACGTTACTTGGATAACTGTGGTAATTCTAGAGCTAATACATGCAAACAGAGTCCCGACCAGAGATGGAAGGGACGCTTTTATTAGATCAAAACCAATCGGTCGGCTCGTCCGGTCCGTTTGCCTTGGTGACTCTGAATAACTTTGGGCTGATCGCACGGTCCTCGTACCGGCGACGCATCTTTCAAATGTCTGCCTTATCAACTGTCGATGGTAGGTTCTGCGCCTACCATGGTTGTAACGGGTAACGGGGAATCAGGGTTCGATTCCGGAGAGGGAGCCTGAGAAACGGCTACCACATCCAAGGAAGGCAGCAGGCGCGCAAATTACCCACTCCCGGCACGGGGAGGTAGTGACGAAAAATAACGATACGGGACTCATCCGAGGCCCCGTAATCGGAATGAGTACACTTTAAATCCTTTAACGAGTATCTATTGGAGGGCAAGTCTGGTGCCAGCAGCCGCGGTAATTCCAGCTCCAATAGCGTATATTAAAGTTGTTGCGGTTAAAAAGCTCGTAGTTGGATTTGTGTCCCACGCTGTTGGTTCACCGCCCGTCGGTGTTTAACTGGCATGTATCGTGGGACGTCCTGCCGGTGGGGCGAGCCGAAGGCGTGCGACCGCCTCGTGCGTGCTCGTGCGTCCCGAGGCGGACCCCGTTGAAATCCTACCAGGGTGCTCTTTATTGAGTGTCTCGGTGGGCCGGCACGTTTACTTTGAACAAATTAGAGTGCTTAAAGCAGGCAAGCCCGCCTGAATACTGTGTGCATGGAATAATGGAATAGGACCTCGGTTCTATTTTGTTGGTTTTCGGAACCCGAGGTAATGATTAATAGGGACAGGCGGGGGCATTCGTATTGCGACGTTAGAGGT
>NW_025729216.1:1892500-1895000 GCF_021461385.2 Schistocerca piceifrons
TCAGCTTTGGACAATTTCACGACCCGTCTTGAAACACGGACCAAGGAGTCTAACATGTGCGCGAGTCATTGGGCTGTACGAAACCTAAAGGCGTAATGAAAGTGAAGGTCTCGCCTTGCGCGGGCCGAGGGAGGATGGGGCTTCCCCGCCCTTCACGGGGCGGCGGCCTCCGCACTCCCGGGGCGTCTCGTCCTCATTGCGAGGTGAGGCGCACCTAGAGCGTACACGTTGGGACCCGAAAGATGGTGAACTATGCCTGGCCAGGACGAAGTCAGGGGAAACCCTGATGGAGGTCCGTAGCGATTCTGACGTGCAAATCGATCGTCGGAGCTGGGTATAGGGGCGAAAGACTAATCGAACCATCTAGTAGCTGGTTCCCTCCGAAGTTTCCCTCAGGATAGCTGGTGCTCGTACGAGTCTCATCCGGTAAAGCGAATGATTAGAGGCCTTGGGGCCGAAACGACCTCAACCTATTCTCAAACTTTAAATGGGTGAGATCTCCGGCTTGCTTGATATGCTGAAGCCGCGAGCAAACGACTCGGATCGGAGTGCCAAGTGGGCCACTTTTGGTAAGCAGAACTGGCGCTGTGGGATGAACCAAACGCCGAGTTAAGGCGCCCGAATCGACGCTCATGGGAAACCATGAAAGGCGTTGGTTGCTTAAGACAGCAGGACGGTGGCCATGGAAGTCGGAATCCGCTAAGGAGTGTGTAACAACTCACCTGCCGAAGCAACTAGCCCTGAAAATGGATGGCGCTGAAGCGTCGTGCCTATACTCGGCCGTCAGTCTGGCAGTCATGGCCGGTCCTTGCGGCCGGCCGCGAAGCCCTGACGAGTAGGAGGGTCGCGGCGGTGGGCGCAGAAGGGTCTGGGCGTGAGCCTGCCTGGAGCCGCCGTCGGTGCAGATCTTGGTGGTAGTAGCAAATACTCCAGCGAGGCCCTGGAGGGCTGACGCGGAGAAGGGTTTCGTGTGAACAGCCGTTGCACACGAGTCAGTCGATCCTAAGCCCTAGGAGAAATCCGATGTTGATGGGGGCCGTCATAGCATGATGCGCTTTGTGCTGGCCCCCGTTGGGCGAAAGGGAATCCGGTTCCTATTCCGGAACCCGGCAGCGGAACCGATACAAGTCGGGCCCCTCTTTTAGAGATGCTCGTCGGGGTAACCCAAAAGGACCCGGAGACGCCGTCGGGAGATCGGGGAAGAGTTTTCTTTTCTGCATGAGCGTTCGAGTTCCCTGGAATCCTCTAGCAGGGAGATAGGGTTTGGAACGCGAAGAGCACCGCAGTTGCGGCGGTGTCCCGATCTTCCCCTCGGACCTTGAAAATCCGGGAGAGGGCCACGTGGAGGTGTCGCGCCGGTTCGTACCCATATCCGCAGCAGGTCTCCAAGGTGAAGAGCCTCTAGTCGATAGAATAATGTAGGTAAGGGAAGTCGGCAAATTGGATCCGTAACTTCGGGATAAGGATTGGCTCTGAGGATCGGGGCGTGTCGGGCTTGGTCGGGAAGTGGGTCAGCGCTAACGTGCCGGGCCTGGGCGAGGTGAGTGCCGTAGGGGTGCCGGTAAGTGCGGGCGTTTAGCGCGGGCGTGGTCTGCTCTCGCCGTTGGTCGGCCTCGTGCTGGCCGGCGGTGCAGGATGCGCGCCTGCGCCCCGGTGCTTCAACCTGCGTGCAGGATCCGAGCTCGGTCCCGTGCCTTGGCCTCCCACGGATCTTCCTTGCTGCGAGGCCGCGTCCGCCTTAGCGTGCTCCTCCGGGGGCGCGCGGGTGCGCGGATTCTCTTCGGCCGCCATTCAACGATCAACTCAGAACTGGCACGGACTGGGGGAATCCGACTGTCTAATTAAAACAAAGCGGGTGTTGACGCAATGTGATTTCTGCCCAGTGCTCTGAATGTCAACGTGAAGAAATTCAAGCAAGCGCGGGTAAACGGCGGGAGTGGTGCAAGTAGTAGAAGAAATCAAGGTACCAGGCCTCCCACTGGAGTGCCTGTGCCAGCTGACGAGTAACTATGACTCTCTTAAGGTGGCCAAGTGGCTGCATCTGGACTTCATTTGCGTAACTTCACCAGAAAACGCAGGCGTCCATCGCCATTAGCAACTTCAACGATTATTGCATGCCTGTGTCAGGTGTCACGCCACACTACGTCTGCCCACATACACGCAACAAAATGTGCACGCCTAGACAATACGTGGAAGGTGGCCCCCGTACGTATGCGATGTCCATTGCTCGAACGACTGTCAACCGGCCTCTGTAGCATGTCGCAGATATGGAACGCGGTGCACCATGCTATCACGGTGTTTGAGGAGAGACGACTAGGTCCGAATACATCAACAGACAGCTCATGCTGATCGCCATCCACGGCGTCCGTTCCTCCCACACGTCTCTATGGCGTACCACACTGCAATCCAGCTCTCATAGGGAGACGACACGTAGCTGCGTGCACAATATTTGCACTGTATGGTCCGCCGTTTTTGGGCGCAGTCGTTGTACGGTCACACA
>NW_025729216.1:1900000-1905000 GCF_021461385.2 Schistocerca piceifrons
TGCGGTTTCAGTTGCGACGCAGCCTGCCCTACAGTTGGTGTCACCTGAACGGCCACGCTGCAACCTAGCCCGAGTTGGAAGGGCATTTATCCTGGTTCGCAGGCAGGAGATGAAGTCGCGGCCACTAATAGGGTGCTGGGGGTTATCCACCCAGCTGTGTTGCCCTGGTGTTCGGGCAGACTTCCTCAAGGCAGCTCCATCCACCGACGAGTGCAGCCTCTCTGCCCACATCCGGCCAAGCTGGTTGCTCGTCCGTATGACCCCGTCGTTCCACCGTAGCTGATGCTCCAGCCTCCCAAATTCGCGCCCGAGAACGTCCTCTGTCGACCCGTCTGATAGGACTCCCAAAGCTCGGATGTTGGCGAGTCGATTCCGCCGCAGCAGAGGCCCAAGCCAGCGAGCTGATGGCACTCCCAAACCCCCAGTTGTAACAGGGGCGTGGAAGTACGCAACAGGGATGTCCGCTGGCAGGCACAGCCAAGATCTCAAAGCTGTGCGGACGGCTATGTCCACTGCGGAGAGAGCACCAAGACGGGTCCTCGACAGAGCCAGGCCATGGTGGATTCCTGGCAAGACGACGGTTCTCAGGGCGTGAAGACGTTGTTGTGGCTTCAGTGGTGCCTTGGATAGGACGCTCAGCTGTCGCTCGACCTCCCGCCTCGGATGGAAGAGGCTACATCCGCTGGTAGAAAACTCCAGGCCAAGATACCGAAAAGTGCTCTCGACTGCCAAGGCTGGAAGGGTGGTATATCCAGCCTTGAAGGTCGTGGTGTTGTCGACCTTAACTTTCTTCTCACGGCCAGAGGCCGCGAGGGCGAGAGTAAAGCACTTCCCAGGATTGACCTGGAGACCCAGGTCACCAAGAGCTGATACAGATGTATCGATCAGGTCCTGGAGACCACCTTTAGTTTCAGCGAACAACAGGAGGTCGTCAGCGAAGGCGGCAGCATTCAGGCGTCGTCCCATGATGTTGGCACCAACATGATCTGGGAGGCGAGCAAGCATAAGGTCCAGCGAAAGGTTAAACAGGATAGGGGAGAGAGGGTCGCCCTGCCGAACGCCCCTTGAGGGCCGCACTGGACCCAGTGACTTTCCCGAACCAGAGATCACAGTCACCCCATTCTCATAGCATCCCAGGATGTATCCAATGAACTCGTCCGGCAGACCATGTGCCCTCAGGGCAGGCCTCAGGGCACCATGGTCCAGGGAGTCGAATGCCTTGGACACATCCAGGGACGCGACATAGAGGGAGTTACAGTTCACCCTGGCCTGAGTCATCGCCAGGTCCAACAAGAATGAATTGTGCAGCATCCCATCCTGAGGAAGGAAGGCCCGCTGACGCCCGTCCAACACACAGGTCCGCATCAGCCGACCCGCCAGGATCTTATGGAAGACCCTGGCGAGGACTGAGCAAACAGTGATCGGGCGGAAGTCAGCGGGGGATGCTGGGGCGGCCTTCTTGGGCAGCAGGGAGGTACGGGCCTGTAGGAGTCGGGATGGAAGGTGGCGGGTCAAAAGGAAAAGGTTTAACACTTTCAGGAGGACCTCACGGGGAAGACGACGGAGCTGGGCAGGTGTTAGTCCATCTGGGCCCGGAGCGGAGCGACGAGGTGGGAGAGCTGCGGCAATGTCCTCCAATGTGATGGGCGCCCACAGCTCTTGAAATGGCACCTCAACACGGGACGGTAACAACCGACAATCCAGGCGGTCAACCCGGCCAGATGGACGCCGGGTAAAGAGATCTTTCCAGAACTCGACCAAACCAGGAATTGGAAGTGGTTGGTGAGTCAGTGTACCGTCAAGAATGCCGTTAATGCACCGCCCCGCGTTTTTGGAGAACGCGCGTTGACACACAGAGTACTCCCACCTACGACGAGCTCGTTTCCGCTCAGGTGGCTGGGACATGTGCTTGGAGGCAACGGGATTGTGGGATGCCTCCTTGCTACCTAAGGCATCAAGTACAGGTGGCAGCATGCCCATAATGACATGCCTGGATGCAGTGTGTCCCAGCGCTAAGATGTCGTCAACTGAGCGGTACTTCGGACCCGACGATGGTAAGGCTGCTAAGGCCGACCAGATGGCCTGGTCAACAGGATCTTCTAACAACGGTGGAGTCAGGGAAGACGTGGAAGCCCCAGCAGGAGGTGCAGCAGCATCAGAGGGGCGAGGTCGCTCAGCAGAGGCAGAGAGAGCAGCAACGAACTCGGTGACCTGGTTCCTGTACGCTCCCGCACGACGCTGGCACTTGATGGATTCAAGTGAGCGGTGCGGGAAGATCTTCACTAATTCCTGATTCAGGAACCGGGTGCCCTCGAGTGTTAGCACTGCCTCTGCATGGGCCAGGCGTAGGAGTTCCTCACTAGACCACCTGGCCTTCGCCCTCTGGATGTTAATTGCTGCATTCGCTGCGACAGGATGAGCCCTGCGGCGATGCACACCAAGACCAGTCTTGGTGCCGAAACTCCGACTGCACTCGGGGCACTGGAAAGCCGGCAAGACGTCACGACCCGGACTGGCGACGTCAGCTGTTGGCCCAACAACTGGCGCAGCTCCTCCAGTGGGAGGACCGCTACCTGATCTATTACGAGTGTTGGGGCCAGCTGAAACAAGAGGCAGGGGGGCAGGCAACCCCCAAGCCCCGAAGGTTCACCCTGCTCTGTCGGTCGGAGAGCTCTAGGAAGACACAGAATTCTGCGCCCCCCCTCGGCTCCCTTAACGACTCCCGCCACGTGAAGGCCAGAGCTAGGATTTCCCACTGAGAGGCTAAGCGAACCATCATCCACTCAACACCCAAGGATGCTAAGGAGTGGACCGAGAGGATCCGTATATGACGCATCATGTGAGCATTAAGAGAGTCATAGTTACTCCCGCCGTTTACCCGCGCTTGCTTGAATTTCTTCACGTTGACATTCAGAGCACTGGGCAGAAATCACATTGCGTCAACACCCGCTAGGGCCATCGCAATGCTTTGTTTTAATTAGACAGTCGGATTCCCCCAGTCCGTGCCAGTTCTGAGTTGATCGTTGAATGGCGGCCGAAGAGAATCCGCGCACCCGCGCGCCCCCGGAGGAGCACGCTAAGGCGGACGCGGCCTCGCAGCAAGGAAGATCCGTGGGAGGCCAAGGCACGGGACCGAGCTCGGATCCTGCACGCAGGTTGAAGCACCGGGGCGCGAACGCCGCGCAGGCGCGCGCATCCTGCACCGCCGGCCAGCACGAGGCCGACCAACGGCGAGAGCAGACCACGCCCGCGCTAAACGCCCGCACTTACCGGCACCCCTACGGCACTCACCTCGCCCAGGCCCGGCACGTTAGCGCTGACCCACTTCCCGACCAAGCCCGACACGCCCCGATCCTCAGAGCCAATCCTTATCCCGAAGTTACGGATCCAATTTGCCGACTTCCCTTACCTACATTATTCTATCGACTAGAGGCTCTTCACCTTGGAGACCTGCTGCGGATATGGGTACGAACCGGCGCGACACCTCCACGTGGCCCTCTCCCGGATTTTCAAGGTCCGAGGGGAAGATCGGGACACCGCCGCAACTGCGGTGCTCTTCGCGTTCCAAACCCTATCTCCCTGCTAGAGGATTCCAGGGAACTCGAACGCTCATGCAGAAAAGAAAACTCTTCCCCGATCTCCCGACGGCGTCTCCGGGTCCTTTTGGGTTACCCCGACGAGCATCTCTAAAAGAGGGGCCCGACTTGTATCGGTTCCGCTGCCGGGTTCCGGAATAGGAACCGGATTCCCTTTCGCCCAACGGGGGCCAGCACAAAGCGCATCATGCTATGACGGCCCCCATCAACATCGGATTTCTCCTAGGGCTTAGGATCGACTGACTCGTGTGCAACGGCTGTTCACACGAAACCCTTCTCCGCGTCAGCCCTCCAGGGCCTCGCTGGAGTATTTGCTACTACCACCAAGATCTGCACCGACGGCGGCTCCAGGCAGGCTCACGCCCAGACCCTTCTGCGCCCACCGCCGCGACCCTCCTACTCGTCAGGGCTTCGCGGCCGGCCGCAAGGACCGGCCATGACTGCCAGACTGACGGCCGAGTATAGGCACGACGCTTCAGCGCCATCCATTTTCAGGGCTAGTTGCTTCGGCAGGTGAGTTGTTACACACTCCTTAGCGGATTCCGACTTCCATGGCCACCGTCCTGCTGTCTTAAGCAACCAACGCCTTTCATGGTTTCCCATGAGCGTCGATTCGGGCGCCTTAACTCGGCGTTTGGTTCATCCCACAGCGCCAGTTCTGCTTACCAAAAGTGGCCCACTTGGCACTCCGATCCGAGTCGTTTGCTCGCGGCTTCAGCATATCAAGCAAGCCGGAGATCTCACCCATTTAAAGTTTGAGAATAGGTTGAGGTCGTTTCGGCCCCAAGGCCTCTAATCATTCGCTTTACCGGATGAGACTCGTACGAGCACCAGCTATCCTGAGGGAAACTTCGGAGGGAACCAGCTACTAGATGGTTCGATTAGTCTTTCGCCCCTATACCCAGCTCCGACGATCGATTTGCACGTCAGAATCGCTACGGACCTCCATCAGGGTTTCCCCTGACTTCGTCCTGGCCAGGCATAGTTCACCATCTTTCGGGTCCCAACGTGTACGCTCTAGGTGCGCCTCACCTCGCAATGAGGACGAGACGCCCCGGGAGTGCGGAGGCCGCCGCCCCGTGAAGGGCGGGGAAGCCCCATCCTCCCTCGGCCCGCGCAAGGCGAGACCTTCACTTTCATTACGCCTTTAGGTTTCGTACAGCCCAATGACTCGCGCACATGTTAGACTCCTTGGTCCGTGTTTCAAGACGGGTCGTGAAATTGTCCAAAGCTGAAGCGCCGCTGACGGGAGCGATTATTCCGCCCGAGAGCATCCCGAGCCAACAGCGGCGCGGGTCCGGGGCCGGGCCAGGTAGGTCCGTCATCCGGGAAGAACCGCGCGCGCTTGCCGGGAGCCCGAGCGCCCAAAGGGGCGAATCGACTCCTCCAGATATACCGCCGGGC
>NW_025729216.1:1907500-1910000 GCF_021461385.2 Schistocerca piceifrons
GGCCCACCGAGACACTCAATAAAGAGCACCCTGGTAGGATTTCAACGGGGTCCGCCTCGGGACGCACGAGCACGCACGAGGCGGTCGCACGCCTTCGGCTCGCCCCACCGGCAGGACGTCCCACGATACATGCCAGTTAAACACCGACGGGCGGTGAACCAACAGCGTGGGACACAAATCCAACTACGAGCTTTTTAACCGCAACAACTTTAATATACGCTATTGGAGCTGGAATTACCGCGGCTGCTGGCACCAGACTTGCCCTCCAATAGATACTCGTTAAAGGATTTAAAGTGTACTCACTCCGATTACGGGGCCTCGGATGAGTCCCGTATCGTTATTTTTCGTCACTACCTCCCCGTGCCGGGAGTGGGTAATTTGCGCGCCTGCTGCCTTCCTTGGATGTGGTAGCCGTTTCTCAGGCTCCCTCTCCGGAATCGAACCCTGATTCCCCGTTACCCGTTACAACCATGGTAGGCGCAGAACCTACCATCGACAGTTGATAAGGCAGACATTTGAAAGATGCGTCGCCGGTACGAGGACCGTGCGATCAGCCCAAAGTTATTCAGAGTCACCAAGGCAAACGGACCGGACGAGCCGACCGATTGGTTTTGATCTAATAAAAGCGTCCCTTCCATCTCTGGTCGGGACTCTGTTTGCATGTATTAGCTCTAGAATTACCACAGTTATCCAAGTAACGTGGGTACGATCTAAGGAACCATAACTGATTTAATGAGCCATTCGCGGTTTCACCTTAATGCGGCTTGTACTGAGACATGCATGGCTTAATCTTTGAGACAAGCATATGACTACTGGCAGGATCAACCAGGGAGCTGCGTCAACTAGAGCTGAGCAGCCGGCCGCCCGGGAGTGTGTCCCGGGGGCCCGCGCGAACACGCAAGCGTCCGCTCAATCATTCTGCAAACAGGAGGAGGCTGAGCTCCCCTGCACAATACACCTCGAAACCCTCTCAGGTCCCGGCGGCGCGCAGCGCCGTCCCAAGTACTTGGCCGGGTTCGAGAGAGGCGCAATCGCCCGGAGTTAGGCGAGTAGACGCTTTCGGTGCGACCACCCGTGCTCCCAACTGAGCTTGCCGCTGCCGACAGAGGCCCGGGAGCGTGCTGTCGTGGCATTGCCGGCGGGAGACAACACGCGCCACCTACGGTGACCGGCAGCTCCAACGCCAGCGCCACAGAAGGACAAAAGCCCCACTTGGGTGCCGAAGCGAACTCTCCCAGCACAGCGCACGCGCCAACACATCCGCACAGCTGCGATACAAACCACCAGCGAGAACCGCTGGGGCGACCGAGCAGCAGACGGCGTCGCGGCGCCGAGCGCCGGGCGGCGGCGCATCCTCAACGCACACAGTCCTCAATCGGACCAGCACACTGAAGATGTCCACCGCGCTTCGCACCGGGCCCGCGAGGACCTACTTTGGCCGCACGGCGCCGCGCGCAGGGTGCGCCGGCGCGCAGCTGCGACGCCTGCCGCGTCCGTCGGCCGGCGCGCCTGCCACTGGCCGCCCCCACCAGCCGGCTGTAGCGCGTGCGCCCACGCACCGCGCGGCCAGCACGCCGGGAGGCGCCCCCTCACCGGCCGGGGACGGTCCCACCCAGCCACCGCCGCGTATCGCTTCACACCCAGATGCCGTTCAGTTTCATCGGCATGGTGGGTATCGCTGGAACAACCGGTTAGTACCTCAACCTATCGTCGCCATCACCGATTCACCCCTAGCGAGAACAACCGCACCACAACGGGTTACCATTTCTTCATTTGCGTAACTTCACCAGAAAACGCAGGCGTCCATCGCCATTAGCAACTTCAACGATTATTGCATGCCTGTGTCAGGTGTCACGCCACACTACGTCTGCCCACATACACGCAACAAAATGTGCACGCCTAGACAATACGTGGAAGGTGGCCCCCGTACGTATGCGATGTCCATTGCTCGAACGACTGTCAACCGGCCTCTGTAGCATGTCGCAGATATGGAACGCGGTGCACCATGCTATCACGGTGTTTGAGGAGAGACGACTAGGTCCGAATACATCAACAGACAGCTCATGCTGATCGCCATCCACGGCGTCCGTTCCTCCCACACGTCTCTATGGCGTACCACACTGCAATCCAGCTCTCATAGGGAGACGACACGTAGCTGCGTGCACAATATTTGCACTGTATGGTCCGCCGTTTTTGGGCGCAGTCGTTGTACGGTCACACATGTGCCACGATGTATCATTCAGTACATAAGGACGAATGTGCAGTACAGATTGTGGTTCACGCGTACGACATCAGCGGACAGTTGACACAGGCCGCACCACAACGTAGCCTGCGTACGTCGCATGCGAAGGGCATTGAACATGCAAACTTGTCACCAACCAGCTTGCGAAGGCAGGGGGCAAGGTGTGGACGTGGGGACGTGGGGAGGGGTGGGGGGGGGGCGGCATGTACGTCCTGCTGCCATCCACATTACAGTGTACAGCAGGAGCATGTGGAAAGT
>NW_025729216.1:1920000-1922500 GCF_021461385.2 Schistocerca piceifrons
GTTTCACCTTAATGCGGCTTGTACTGAGACATGCATGGCTTAATCTTTGAGACAAGCATATGACTACTGGCAGGATCAACCAGGGAGCTGCGTCAACTAGAGCTGAGCAGCCGGCCGCCCGGGAGTGTGTCCCGGGGGCCCGCGCGAACACGCAAGCGTCCGCTCAATCATTCTGCAAACAGGAGGAGGCTGAGCTCCCCTGCACAATACACCTCGAAACCCTCTCAGGTCCCGGCGGCGCGCAGCGCCGTCCCAAGTACTTGGCCGGGTTCGAGAGAGGCGCAATCGCCCGGAGTTAGGCGAGTAGACACTTTCGGTGCGACCACCCGTGCTCCCAACTGAGCTTGCCGCTGCCGACAGAGGCCCGGGAGCGTGCTGTCGTGGCATTGCCGGCGGGAGACAACACGCGCCACCTACGGTGACCGGCAGCTCCAACGCCAGCGCCACAGAAGGACAAAAGCCCCACTTGGGTGCCGAAGCGAACTCTCCCAGCACAGCGCACGCGCCAACACATCCGCACAGCTGCGATACAAACCACCAGCGAGAACCGCTGGGGCGACCGAGCAGCAGACGGCGTCGCGGCGCCGAGCGCCGGGCGGCGGCGCATCCTCAACGCACACAGTCCTCAATCGGACCAGCACACTGAAGATGTCCACCGCGCTTCGCACCGGGCCCGCGAGGACCTACTTTGGCCGCACGGCGCCGCGCGCAGGGTGCGCCGGCGCGCAGCTGCGACGCCTGCCGCGTCCGTCGGCCGGCGCGCCTGCCACTGGCCGCCCCCACCAGCCGGCTGTAGCGCGTGCGCCCACGCACCGCGCGGCCAGCACGCCGGGAGGCGCCCCCTCACCGGCCGGGGACGGTCCCACCCAGCCACCGCCGCGTATCGCTTCACACCCAGATGCCGTTCAGTTTCATCGGCATGGTGGGTATCGCTGGAACAACCGGTTAGTACCTCAACCTATCGTCGCCATCACCGATTCACCCCTAGCGAGAACAACCGCACCACAACGGGTTACCATTTCTTCATTTGCGTAACTTCACCAGAAAACGCAGGCGTCCATCGCCATTAGCAACTTCAACGATTATTGCATGCCTGTGTCAGGTGTCACGCCACACTACGTCTGCCCACATACACGCAACAAAATGTGCACGCCTAGACAATACGTGGAAGGTGGCCCCCGTACGTATGCGATGTCCATTGCTCGAACGACTGTCAACCGGCCTCTGTAGCATGTCGCAGATATGGAACGCGGTGCACCATGCTATCACGGTGTTTGAGGCGAGACGACTAGGTCCGAATACATCAACAGACAGCTCATGCTGATCGCCATCCACGGCGTCCGTTCCTCCCACACGTCTCTATGGCGTACCACACTGCAATCCAGCTCTCATAGGGAGACGACACGTAGCTGCGTGCACAATATTTGCACTGTATGGTCCGCCGTTTTTGGGCGCAGTCGTTGTACGGTCACACATGTGCCACGATGTATCATTCAGTACATAAGGACGAATGTGCAGTACAGATTGTGGTTCACGCGTACGACATCAGCGGACAGTTGACACAGGCCGCACCACAACGTAGCCTGCGTACGTCGCATGCGAAGGGCATTGAACATGCAAACTTGTCACCAACCAGCTTGCGAAGGCAGGGGGCAAGGTGTGGACGTGGGGACGTGGGGAGGGGTGGGGGGGGGGGCGGCATGTACGTCCTGCTGCCATCCACATTACAGTGTACAGCAGGAGCATGTGGAAAGTCAGCAAGACTTGCAAGGTGTTTAACATGAAGCGATACACAGGGGAGCGGGCAGTGCGAGTAGCGAACTATATTGCGAGGGTTGCGGGTGGGCAACACTACACTAATTGAACGAGTCGTATAACAATTACAGAGCAGGTTTAGGCGACAACGTGGGTTACGTTAGGGGACAACATGGGTTAGGTTAGGGGACAACATGGGTTAGGTTAGGGGACAACATGGGTTAGGTTAGGGGACAACATGGGTTAGGTTAAGGTACAACATGGGTTAGGTTAAGGTACAACATGGGTTAGGTTAAGGTACAACATGGGTTAGGTTAAGGTACAACATGGGTTCGGTTAAGGCACAACATGGGTTAGGTTAAGGCACAACATGGGTTAGGTTAAGGCACAACATGGGTTAGGTTAAGGCACAACATGGGTTAGGTTAAGGCACAACATGGGTTAGGTTAAGGCACAACATGGGTTAGGTTAAGGCACAACATGGGTTAGGTTAAGGCACAACATGGGTTAGGTTAAGGCACAACATGGGTTAGGTTAAGGCACAACATGGGTTAGGTTAAGGCACAACATGGGTTAGGTTAAGGCACAACATGGGTTAGGTTAAGGCACAACATGGGTTAGGTTAAGGCACAACATGGGTTAGGTTAAGGCACAACATGGGTTAGGTTAAGGTACAACATAGGTTAGGTTAGGTTACACGTTGTTGTAAGGAAAGGTGTAGAGGAGGGGGGCGGGGGCGGCAGGT
>NW_025729216.1:1930000-1935000 GCF_021461385.2 Schistocerca piceifrons
AAAAGTAATCGCTGACAGCACGAAGGATGTCACGCGACTAGTTAGCAGGCTAGAGTCTCGTTCGTTATCGGAATTAACCAGACAAATCGCTCCACCAACTAAGAACGGCCATGCACCACCACCCACCGAATCAAGAAAGAGCTATCAATCTGTCAATCCTTCCGGTGTCCGGGCCTGGTGAGGTTTCCCGTGTTGAGTCAAATTAAGCCGCAGGCTCCACTCCTGGTGGTGCCCTTCCGTCAATTCCTTTAAGTTTCAGCTTTGCAACCATACTTCCCCCGGAACCCAAAAGCTTTGGTTTCCCGGAGGCTGCCCGCCGAGTCATCGGAGGAACTGCGGCGGATCGCTGGCTGGCATCGTTTATGGTTAGAACTAGGGCGGTATCTGATCGCCTTCGAACCTCTAACTTTCGTTCTTGATTAATGAAAACATACTTGGCAAATGCTTTCGCTTCTGTTCGTCTTGCGACGATCCAAGAATTTCACCTCTAACGTCGCAATACGAATGCCCCCGCCTGTCCCTATTAATCATTACCTCGGGTTCCGAAAACCAACAAAATAGAACCGAGGTCCTATTCCATTATTCCATGCACACAGTATTCAGGCGGGCTTGCCTGCTTTAAGCACTCTAATTTGTTCAAAGTAAACGTGCCGGCCCACCGAGACACTCAATAAAGAGCACCCTGGTAGGATTTCAACGGGGTCCGCCTCGGGACGCACGAGCACGCACGAGGCGGTCGCACGCCTTCGGCTCGCCCCACCGGCAGGACGTCCCACGATACATGCCAGTTAAACACCGACGGGCGGTGAACCAACAGCGTGGGACACAAATCCAACTACGAGCTTTTTAACCGCAACAACTTTAATATACGCTATTGGAGCTGGAATTACCGCGGCTGCTGGCACCAGACTTGCCCTCCAATAGATACTCGTTAAAGGATTTAAAGTGTACTCATTCCGATTACGGGGCCTCGGATGAGTCCCGTATCGTTATTTTTCGTCACTACCTCCCCGTGCCGGGAGTGGGTAATTTGCGCGCCTGCTGCCTTCCTTGGATGTGGTAGCCGTTTCTCAGGCTCCCTCTCCGGAATCGAACCCTGATTCCCCGTTACCCGTTACAACCATGGTAGGCGCAGAACCTACCATCGACAGTTGATAAGGCAGACATTTGAAAGATGCGTCGCCGGTACGAGGACCGTGCGATCAGCCCAAAGTTATTCAGAGTCACCAAGGCAAACGGACCGGACGAGCCGACCGATTGGTTTTGATCTAATAAAAGCGTCCCTTCCATCTCTGGTCGGGACTCTGTTTGCATGTATTAGCTCTAGAATTACCACAGTTATCCAAGTAACGTGGGTACGATCTAAGGAACCATAACTGATTTAATGAGCCATTCGCGGTTTCACCTTAATGCGGCTTGTACTGAGACATGCATGGCTTAATCTTTGAGACAAGCATATGACTACTGGCAGGATCAACCAGGGAGCTGCGTCAACTAGAGCTGAGCAGCCGGCCGCCCGGGAGTGTGTCCCGGGGGCCCGCGCGAACACGCAAGCGTCCGCTCAATCATTCTGCAAACAGGAGGAGGCTGAGCTCCCCTGCACAATACACCTCGAAACCCTCTCAGGTCCCGGCGGCGCGCAGCGCCGTCCCAAGTACTTGGCCGGGTTCGAGAGAGGCGCAATCGCCCGGAGTTAGGCGAGTAGACGCTTTCGGTGCGACCACCCGTGCTCCCAACTGAGCTTGCCGCTGCCGACAGAGGCCCGGGAGCGTGCTGTCGTGGCATTGCCGGCGGGAGACAACACGCGCCACCTACGGTGACCGGCAGCTCCAACGCCAGCGCCACAGAAGGACAAAAGCCCCACTTGGGTGCCGAAGCGAACTCTCCCAGCACAGCGCACGCGCCAACACATCCGCACAGCTGCGATACAAACCACCAGCGAGAACCGCTGGGGCGACCGAGCAGCAGACGGCGTCGCGGCGCCGAGCGCCGGGCGGCGGCGCATCCTCAACGCACACAGTCCTCAATCGGACCAGCACACTGAAGATGTCCACCGCGCTTCGCACCGGGCCCGCGAGGACCTACTTTGGCCGCACGGCGCCGCGCGCAGGGTGCGCCGGCGCGCAGCTGCGACGCCTGCCGCGTCCGTCGGCCGGCGCGCCTGCCACTGGCCGCCCCCACCAGCCGGCTGTAGCGCGTGCGCCCACGCACCGCGCGGCCAGCACGCCGGGAGGCGCCCCCTCACCGGCCGGGGACGGTCCCACCCAGCCACCGCCGCGTATCGCTTCACACCCAGATGCCGTTCAGTTTCATCGGCATGGTGGGTATCGCTGGAACAACCGGTTAGTACCTCAACCTATCGTCGCCATCACCGATTCACCCCTAGCGAGAACAACCGCACCACAACGGGTTACCATTTCTTCATTTGCGTAACTTCACCAGAAAACGCAGGCGTCCATCGCCATTAGCAACTTCAACGATTATTGCATGCCTGTGTCAGGTGTCACGCCACACTACGTCTGCCCACATACACGCAACAAAATGTGCACGCCTAGACAATACGTGGAAGGTGGCCCCCGTACGTATGCGATGTCCATTGCTCGAACGACTGTCAACCGGCCTCTGTAGCATGTCGCAGATATGGAACGCGGTGCACCATGCTATCACGGTGTTTGAGGAGAGACGACTAGGTCCGAATACATCAACAGACAGCTCATGCTGATCGCCATCCACGGCGTCCGTTCCTCCCACACGTCTCTATGGCGTACCACACTGCAATCCAGCTCTCATAGGGAGACGACACGTAGCTGCGTGCACAATATTTGCACTGTATGGTCCGCCGTTTTTGGGCGCAGTCGTTGTACGGTCACACATGTGCCACGATGTATCATTCAGTACATAAGGACGAATGTGCAGTACAGATTGTGGTTCACGCGTACGACATCAGCGGACAGTTGACACAGGCCGCACCACAACGTAGCCTGCGTACGTCGCATGCGAAGGGCATTGAACATGCAAACTTGTCACCAACCAGCTTGCGAAGGCAGGGGGCAAGGTGTGGACGTGGGGACGTGGGGAGGGGTGGGGGGGGGGCGGCATGTACGTCCTGCTGCCATCCACATTACAGTGTACAGCAGGAGCATGTGGAAAGTCAGCAAGACTTGCAAGGTGTTTAACATGAAGCGATACACAGGGGAGCGGGCAGTGCGAGTAGCGAACTATATTGCGAGGGTTGCGGGTGGGCAACACTACACTAATTGAACGAGTCGTATAACAATTACAGAGCAGGTTTAGGCGACAACGTGGGTTACGTTAGGGGACAACATGGGTTAGGTTAGGGGACAACATGGGTTAGGTTAGGGGACAACATGGGTTAGGTTAGGGGACAACATGGGTTAGGTTAAGGTACAACATGGGTTAGGTTAAGGTACAACATGGGTTAGGTTAAGGTACAACATGGGTTAGGTTAAGGTACAACATGGGTTCGGTTAAGGCACAACATGGGTTAGGTTAAGGCACAACATGGGTTAGGTTAAGGCACAACATGGGTTAGGTTAAGGCACAACATGGGTTAGGTTAAGGCACAACATGGGTTAGGTTAAGGCACAACATGGGTTAGGTTAAGGCACAACATGGGTTAGGTTAAGGCACAACATGGGTTAGGTTAAGGCACAACATGGGTTAGGTTAAGGCACAACATGGGTTAGGTTAAGGCACAACATGGGTTAGGTTAAGGCACAACATGGGTTAGGTTAAGGCACAACATGGGTTAGGTTAAGGTACAACATAGGTTAGGTTAAGGTACAACATAGGTTAGGTTAGGTTACACGTTGTTGTAAGGAAAGGTGTAGAGGAGGGGGGCGGGGGCGGCAGGTTCGTTGATAGTGATTATAGTAAGTGAATGCTTGTGACATGATGAGATTTGTCACGTCAGGATGCACCTTTGGCTTATTAGAGGCGGCGCTCCAATTCTATGCTTGTGTCAGACCTGTGTCTTTGACTCATGTCATTGTTTGTGGGCTGTGACAGGAGGTACTATTGTGATGTTGGGTGCACCGTTGTATAGGACATGTGTGGGTATTGGTGCCTTATCTGCGCAATGGTGGATGTCGAAAGGGGGGGAAATTCTATTTTCCGCATGGACCTCCTGGTCCGGTTGTGATAGTGTGGATTGTGTAATGTGGCGGAGAGGATGCACTGGATGTTGTTCCATGCTGGTGCTTACATATTGTATGTGCGCCCGTTAGAAGCAGAGAGTGGTGCGTGATGAGAGTGTCTGGCTGACGTGTGGTTCCCATTGTGGGCACACTCTTTCAGCATGTATACGGACAGTTGTATATATATTCTGTAATTTGATGGCTCTGCATTGATTACTAATCAGCGCCGTGTGTACGGGTAATCTGGTTCCAGTCCAAAATGTTCCATCTGTGTACATTAGTGACAAAGACTCCCCCCATGCAGTGGGGCTCGGTCTGTTATAACTCTTCCGCGTAATATATTTGCCCCACGTTTTTGCGACTGCGAGTGCGAGTGCGCATGGGGACCGACATGCTGATGGCTCGGTATCGGACGCCGTACAGTGAGCAACGCGATCGCGTCTCTCGCTCGTAAGTGGTACAGGTCGCGGCTCATGTATAGGGACAGCGGGAATGTCGCATTTTGGAAATAACTCTTCATGAAACGCAAGTTATCTTGGTGGATTGCACTTTACGAGTGCGGGAAACGTCCGCCGTTCATCCGCTGGAGGTGCGAGTTTGGCGGTTGGGGTGGTCCACGAACGGGTGCGGGTGGAGTCATTGCCGGTCCACGGCTTCGTGCGGCAGAGCCACTGGAGAATGGGTGCTATGGTCGACAGAGGCTGCAGGCTTTGTGGGTGGCGTCGAAAGGCGGGCACTGTGGCGCCACCGCTGTCTTAGTCGGCTTGGCGTCTCATAGATGGCGGTCTCGTCGTTGCAGGAGGTCATGTTGCGGGAGACCTACAGATGGCGGTACGTTTTGTG
>NW_025729216.1:1942500-1945000 GCF_021461385.2 Schistocerca piceifrons
CCACCGAGACACTCAATAAAGAGCACCCTGGTAGGATTTCAACAGGGTCCGCCTCGGGACGCACGAGCACGCACGAGGCGGTCGCACGCCTTCGGCTCGCCCCACCGGCAGGACGTCCCACGATACATGCCAGTTAAACACCGACGGGCGGTGAACCAACAGCGTGGGACACAAATCCAACTACGAGCTTTTTAACCGCAACAACTTTAATATACGCTATTGGAGCTGGAATTACCGCGGCTGCTGGCACCAGACTTGCCCTCCAATAGATACTCGTTAAAGGATTTAAAGTGTACTCATTCCGATTACGGGGCCTCGGATGAGTCCCGTATCGTTATTTTTCGTCACTACCTCCCCGTGCCGGGAGTGGGTAATTTGCGCGCCTGCTGCCTTCCTTGGATGTGGTAGCCGTTTCTCAGGCTCCCTCTCCGGAATCGAACCCTGATTCCCCGTTACCCGTTACAACCATGGTAGGCGCAGAACCTACCATCGACAGTTGATAAGGCAGACATTTGAAAGATGCGTCGCCGGTACGAGGACCGTGCGATCAGCCCAAAGTTATTCAGAGTCACCAAGGCAAACGGACCGGACGAGCCGACCGATTGGTTTTGATCTAATAAAAGCGTCCCTTCCATCTCTGGTCGGGACTCTGTTTGCATGTATTAGCTCTAGAATTACCACAGTTATCCAAGTAACGTGGGTACGATCTAAGGAACCATAACTGATTTAATGAGCCATTCGCGGTTTCACCTTAATGCGGCTTGTACTGAGACATGCATGGCTTAATCTTTGAGACAAGCATATGACTACTGGCAGGATCAACCAGGGAGCTGCGTCAACTAGAGCTGAGCAGCCGGCCGCCCGGGAGTGTGTCCCGCGGGCCCGCGCGAACACGCAAGCGTCCGCTCAATCATTCTGCAAACAGGAGGAGGCTGAGCTCCCCTGCACAATACACCTCGAAACCCTCTCAGGTCCCGGCGGCGCGCAGCGCCGTCCCAAGTACTTGGCCGGGTTCGAGAGAGGCGCAATCGCCCGGAGTTAGGCGAGTAGACGCTTTCGGTGCGACCACCCGTGCTCCCAACTGAGCTTGCCGCTGCCGACAGAGGCCCGGGAGCGTGCTGTCGTGGCATTGCCGGCGGGAGACAACACGCGCCACCTACGGTGACCGGCAGCTCCAACGCCAGCGCCACAGAAGGACAAAAGCCCCACTTGGGTGCCGAAGCGAACTCTCCCAGCACAGCGCACGCGCCAACACATCCGCACAGCTGCGATACAAACCACCAGCGAGAACCGCTGGGGCGACCGAGCAGCAGACGGCGTCGCGGCGCCGAGCGCCGGGCGGCGGCGCATCCTCAACGCACACAGTCCTCAATCGGACCAGCACACTGAAGATGTCCACCGCGCTTCGCACCGGGCCCGCGAGGACCTACTTTGGCCGCACGGCGCCGCGCGCAGGGTGCGCCGGCGCGCAGCTGCGACGCCTGCCGCGTCCGTCGGCCGGCGCGCCTGCCACTGGCCGCCCCCACCAGCCGGCTGTAGCGCGTGCGCCCACGCACCGCGCGGCCAGCACGCCGGGAGGCGCCCCCTCACCGGCCGGGGACGGTCCCACCCAGCCACCGCCGCGTATCGCTTCACACCCAGATGCCGTTCAGTTTCATCGGCATGGTGGGTATCGCTGGAACAACCGGTTAGTACCTCAACCTATCGTCGCCATCACCGATTCACCCCTAGCGAGAACAACCGCACCACAACGGGTTACCATTTCTTCATTTGCGTAACTTCACCAGAAAACGCAGGCGTCCATCGCCATTAGCAACTTCAACGATTATTGCATGCCTGTGTCAGGTGTCACGCCACACTACGTCTGCCCACATACACGCAACAAAATGTGCACGCCTAGACAATACGTGGAAGGTGGCCCCCGTACGTATGCGATGTCCATTGCTCGAACGACTGTCAACCGGCCTCTGTAGCATGTCGCAGATATGGAACGCGGTGCACCATGCTATCACGGTGTTTGAGGAGAGACGACTAGGTCCGAATACATCAACAGACAGCTCATGCTGATCGCCATCCACGGCGTCCGTTCCTCCCACACGTCTCTATGGCGTACCACACTGCAATCCAGCTCTCATAGGGAGACGACACGTAGCTGCGTGCACAATATTTGCACTGTATGGTCCGCCGTTTTTGGGCGCAGTCGTTGTACGGTCACACATGTGCCACGATGTATCATTCAGTACATAAGGACGAATGTGCAGTACAGATTGTGGTTCACGCGTACGACATCAGCGGACAGTTGACACAGGCCGCACCACAACGTAGCCTGCGTACGTCGCATGCGAAGGGCATTGAACATGCAAACTTGTCACCAACCAGCTTGCGAAGGCAGGGGGCAAGGTGTGGACGTGGGGACGTGGGGAGGGGTGGGGGGGGGGGGGCGGCATGTACGTCCTGCTGCCATCCACATTACAGTGTACAGCAGGAGCATGTGGAAAGT
>NW_025729216.1:1955000-1957500 GCF_021461385.2 Schistocerca piceifrons
CGACCGAGCAGCAGACGGCGTCGCGGCGCCGAGCGCCGGGCGGCGGCGCATCCTCAACGCACACAGTCCTCAATCGGACCAGCACACTGAAGATGTCCACCGCGCTTCGCACCGGGCCCGCGAGGACCTACTTTGGCCGCACGGCGCCGCGCGCAGGGTGCGCCGGCGCGCAGCTGCGACGCCTGCCGCGTCCGTCGGCCGGCGCGCCTGCCACTGGCCGCCCCCACCAGCCGGCTGTAGCGCGTGCGCCCACGCACCGCGCGGCCAGCACGCCGGGAGGCGCCCCCTCACCGGCCGGGGACGGTCCCACCCAGCCACCGCCGCGTATCGCTTCACACCCAGATGCCGTTCAGTTTCATCGGCATGGTGGGTATCGCTGGAACAACCGGTTAGTACCTCAACCTATCGTCGCCATCACCGATTCACCCCTAGCGAGAACAACCGCACCACAACGGGTTACCATTTCTTCATTTGCGTAACTTCACCAGAAAACGCAGGCGTCCATCGCCATTAGCAACTTCAACGATTATTGCATGCCTGTGTCAGGTGTCACGCCACACTACGTCTGCCCACATACACGCAACAAAATGTGCACGCCTAGACAATACGTGGAAGGTGGCCCCCGTACGTATGCGATGTCCATTGCTCGAACGACTGTCAACCGGCCTCTGTAGCATGTCGCAGATATGGAACGCGGTGCACCATGCTATCACGGTGTTTGAGGAGAGACGACTAGGTCCGAATACATCAACAGACAGCTCATGCTGATCGCCATCCACGGCGTCCGTTCCTCCCACACGTCTCTATGGCGTACCACACTGCAATCCAGCTCTCATAGGGAGACGACACGTAGCTGCGTGCACAATATTTGCACTGTATGGTCCGCCGTTTTTGGGCGCAGTCGTTGTACGGTCACACATGTGCCACGATGTATCATTCAGTACATAAGGACGAATGTGCAGTACAGATTGTGGTTCACGCGTACGACATCAGCGGACAGTTGACACAGGCCGCACCACAACGTAGCCTGCGTACGTCGCATGCGAAGGGCATTGAACATGCAAACTTGTCACCAACCAGCTTGCGAAGGCAGGGGGCAAGGTGTGGACGTGGGGACGTGGGGAGGGGTGGGGGGGGGGGGCGGCATGTACGTCCTGCTGCCATCCACATTACAGTGTACAGCAGGAGCATGTGGAAAGTCAGCAAGACTTGCAAGGTGTTTAACATGAAGCGATACACAGGGGAGCGGGCAGTGCGAGTAGCGAACTATATTGCGAGGGTTGCGGGTGGGCAACACTACACTAATTGAACGAGTCGTATAACAATTACAGAGCAGGTTTAGGCGACAACGTGGGTTACGTTAGGGGACAACATGGGTTAGGTTAGGGGACAACATGGGTTAGGTTAGGGGACAACATGGGTTAGGTTAGGGGACAACATGGGTTAGGTTAGGGGACAACATGGGTTAGGTTAAGGTACAACATGGGTTAGGTTAAGGTACAACATGGGTTAGGTTAAGGTACAACATGGGTTAGGTTAAGGTACAACATGGGTTCGGTTAAGGCACAACATGGGTTAGGTTAAGGCACAACATGGGTTAGGTTAAGGCACAACATGGGTTAGGTTAAGGCACAACATGGGTTAGGTTAAGGCACAACATGGGTTAGGTTAAGGCACAACATGGGTTAGGTTAAGGCACAACATGGGTTAGGTTAAGGCACAACATGGGTTAGGTTAAGGCACAACATGGGTTAGGTTAAGGCACAACATGGGTTAGGTTAAGGCACAACATGGGTTAGGTTAAGGCACAACATGGGTTAGGTTAAGGCACAACATGGGTTAGGTTAAGGCACAACATGGGTTAGGTTAAGGCACAACATGGGTTAGGTTAAGGTACAACATAGGTTAGGTTAAGGTACAACATAGGTTAGGTTAGGTTACACGTTGTTGTAAGGAAAGGTGTAGAGGAGGGGGGCGGGGGCGGCAGGTTCGTTGATAGTGATTATAGTAAGTGAATGCTTGTGACATGATGAGATTTGTCACGTCAGGATGCACCTTTGGCTTATTAGAGGCGGCGCTCCAATTCTATGCTTGTGTCAGACCTGTGTCTTTGACTCATGTCATTGTTTGTGGGCTGTGACAGGAGGTACTATTGTGATGTTGGGTGCACCGTTGTATAGGACATGTGTGGGTATTGGTGCCTTATCTGCGCAATGGTGGATGTCGAAAGGGGGGGAAATTCTATTTTCCGCATGGACCTCCTGGTCCGGTTGTGATAGTGTGGATTGTGTAATGTGGCGGAGAGGATGCACTGGATGTTGTTCCATGCTGGTGCTTACATATTGTATGTGCGCCCGTTAGAAGCAGAGAGTGGTGCGTGATGAGAGTGTCTGGCTGACGTGTGGTTCCCATTGTGGGCACACTCTTTCAGCATGTATACGGACAGTTGTATATATATTCTGTAATTTGATGGCTCTGCATTGATTACTAATCAGCGCCG
>NW_025729216.1:1962500-1970000 GCF_021461385.2 Schistocerca piceifrons
TGCAGACAGCTGTTATATAGGTCCACCAGGAGATGGGGACTCGTGTGCCAGACCCTCTTTATTATTTTGTCATCAATTTCATCTGGGCCTGTCGCTTTGCCTGGTTTACAGGCCTTTATAGCAGTCCCTATTTCCTCTGGCGTGAATTCAGGGTCTATGTCACTGTTTTCGTAATCCTCGTTGGCCATCTTCACCAACTGCTGCTCGACAGTATCCTCATCTGCATTGTCATCAGGAAGCAGGCTCTGTAGCAATGACCTTATGGTCTCCTTCCATGTTATTGTTGTAGTCTGGTCTGTGACTTTTACGTTACTCAGTACATTTTCTGTGCCGCGTTTTGGCCGGATTACTTTCTTCACTATGGCCCAGGGGTCATTCTGATCACAGTCAGATACCCACTTTTTCCAGGTCTTCTCTTTGGCTTGGACGATTTCTCTGTTATATTTGTTTTTCGTCCTGTTGTAGTGCTGTTTTGCTTCTTCTGTAGCAGTGTGGTTGTTACTTCTCCGTGCTCGCTGTAATGTACGTCGTGCAGATATGGTGTCACGCCTCAAGTCAGCAAGAGTTGCACTCCACCATGGAACTGGGTTCTGCACACGAGTTCGCTTTCTCATGGATCTGCTGCAGGATTCATAGATAGCTTCCTGCAGTCTGGTAGCCATTCCATTTACACCGTTTGTCCCCTGTGGCCAGTTCTCTGTGGACTTGACAAGCTGTTTGTCAAAGATGGGCCACTTTGCTAAGTTTGTGTTATATGTCGCCAATTTCTCTGTCTCTCTCCTCCTTTGGGGTGCTTTGATATTGTATGTTATAGCCCTGTGGTCACTTGATGTCCATTCCTCATGAATCATCCAGTTGCACAGAGCTCTGGCTGCTGGGGGAGTACAGATTGTCACATCGATGTTGCTTTGTCCATTTGGGCCACAGTATGTTGTGAGGTCTGACATTTCGTTCATCACTATTAGTCCTCTTTGTGCGATGAAGTCTTCAAGCATTCTGCCCGCTTCATCTGTCATGGAACTATACCAGACTGGTGAGTTTGCGTTCGAGTCCAGTCCTACTATGACCGGTTTCCCTTCTAGCTGATCCAGGAGAGTGTCTAATTTTTGCAGGAATTCGTCTATAGGTGCCCCATATTGGCAGTATATACTGGCTATGTACATTTCCCCAAATTCTCCGTTAATGCTGGCGACAGCCATGTGGGTATTGCTGAAATTTGTCAGCTGCATAGCTGTTATCACTTGATATCTGGTTGCTATTGCTGCCTTTGGTGGACCATCTTTAGAGTTGTACATAAGTTGGAAATCTGATGGATATCCACCTACGATATTATTGAGACAGTAGGGCTCTTGGATCAATAGCACATCTATGTTTTCCTCAAGGATTCGGTGCGCCAGTTGGTCTGGAACTATCCTTGCTCTTTGCCCATTTATCTGTAATATTTTTATGTCTCTGTACTGTGTTCCTGTCTGCATTCTTCTTCCTCGTTGTGGCACTCCATTGTTGTTACTGTCCATAGTCAGTTCTACTGTTTTGTATTGTCTTGATCCTGATGTATTCTGGGCATGTTTTGTCAGTCACTGTGTGAGTATGCGGCTTCTTCGCACGCTTGCAGTTTGCACATTGGGCCTGTTGGTTCTTTTTTGTGCATTCTTTGAAAGTGTGTCCTGATTCTGCACAGTGGCCGCAGGTAGTTTCTGCATTTTTACACTTTGCTGCTGTGTGTCCATGACCCTGGCATTTAAAGCATCTGCTTATATTGTTATAGTCCTGCACTTTGTGAGAGGTGCAATTTATGTAGACGCGACCTTGTTTAGACAGACTGTTCCACACCTTTGTTGTTACTTCCAGCACTAGGTTTGCCTCTTCCCTGTTTCTCGGACCAGTCTTAAACAGTACCTTGGTACCCTCCATAACCTCCTCCCTCTGAATGTTAAGTCTTGCGAGGTTTCTCTCGTATAGTTCCATTTTCAATTCCTCCTCATTTGTGTTCCTCGGAACATCAAAGATTATTATCTTTGGGTTTCTCTTCTTTGGATCTGAGACTGTTAATCCAGATTGTGTTACTGCACCACACTTCCTGATTTTATCAACGTCCTGGTCATTAGGGACTTCGAGGACAATGCCATTTTCTCTGGTCTTCTTGCATCTTGATATGCGAACATCCTTCAGCGATGTTGAAATAAGGTTTCTTACAGTTTCTTCGACTTCCTCTCCAGTTTTCTGATAGCCTTCTGCTGGCTTGATCATTAGCACTTTCGAATGTTGCGTTTTCATGGGCTGTTGTTTAGGTGCTGGTTTGGCAGCTGCCTTGCTGGCATAGCTTTCGACCTCTGATGAAGCATTTGTTTCCAGGGTCTTCACGCACCTTAGCTCTGTTTTGAGTTCTAGGATCTCCATCTGATACTTCTTCAGTATCTGTTCGTATTCAGATAGCTTCCCTAGAATGAATCTTTTTTGTCCATTGTTTATCTTGTTTGTGTCATTAAAAATGAAGGCTTCCATCTCTTCCCTGATGTTCACCATTTCCTGGAGATCTGAGCATCTTCCTGAGTCCTCCTTGTCTGTGGTGACCACAGAGTTTGCACCAGGTTCATTTGCTGCTCCGAGACTCTCTTTGCTGAGCCCCATTTTGGGGCAGTTACTCTGGTACACTCAGTCCTTTAGGCCGTGATATCGCTATAGGGCGTTAATGGCTCATAGACAAGTCGATTCTCACCGCCCAACACACTATCCTATCTACTAAATGTGTTGCCTAATCTATCATAGAATTACGAGATGTAACGAAGAAAAAAAAAAAAAAAAAAAAAAAAAAAAAAAAAAAAAAAAAAAATTTTGCACTGCTTTTTGCTACAATCGTGACTTAGATTTATGTCATTTAGTTTCTCAGACTATTTAGCAAGTGATGGAAAGCAAGATCATATTATAACTAGGGGAAGACTACACTATCAATATATTACCTAATAAGATTTTAAGATCTACTGTATCGGTAGAAAGCTTGCAGTTTAGTGCTCGTATGCTGGCTACTCAGCACACACAAGATTCCTTTCAAAACCTAAATGCCTAACCTATAGCACAAGAGACATCTTTAAACACTAAACACTGGTTTGAAAAGAGAAGGAAGTAAGCTACAGAATGATATTCACAATGGTTATCTGCTATCTGCTAAATACGTGGCCTAATCTATCATAGAATTACGAGATGTAACAATACATTTTGCACTGCTTTTTGCTACACTCGTGACTTAAATTTATGTCATTTTAGTTCCTCAGACTTATTTAGCAAGTGATGGAAAGCAAGATCATATTAGAACTAGGGGAAGACTACACTATCAATATATTACCTAATAAAATTTTAAGAGCTACTGTATCGGTAGAAAACTTTCAGTTTTCTGTCACTGCTCGTATGCACGCGCACGCTGGCTACTCAGCACGCACAAGATTCCTTATAAAACCTAAATGCACACACAAGATTCCTTTTAAAACCTAAATGCCTAACCTACAGCACAAGAGACATCTTTAAGTACTAAACACTGGTTTGAACTAAGAAGGGAGTAGGCTACAGAAAGATATTCACAATGGTTATTTGTAGCTTTGGTAACGGCATGAATTTTGCCGATTACTGTATCCACATTCCGGCAAGCTGCACGGTACACACGACATCACTTCCACAGGCCTTAACCCTAAACTAACACAGCCAAAAACAGAAGTAACAACCTATCATCTACGGGAAAATTTGTTTCTTAAATAGTAGCGGGTAGCGGAAGGAAAAATCGGATGCGCACGCCTCCCAGCCGAGTGGTACGCACTGCTCCACTATTTTAATTTCAGTTACTAACTTTACAAGCCATTGGCACCGAAGAAGACATTATGTGATGATAGAAGGATCTTACGTACTAGAACAATATTTATACATATACTTTTGGTGAGTTGGCAGCGGCAGGGGGCAAATTTACGTGAACCCGCGATTAGGCATGCGGGTACTATCGCTCACACTGGACAAAAGTGGCTGCTGTTCGGCAAGTGCGAGAAAGACCTAGCCTTTTCTCGCTGGGGATCGAGAGGGTAATAAATGGACTTCTAGACAGTGCACATGGCATTTACTTTCAACTTATTCCTATATTGGGTAACAAATTCTTAACCGCGTGAAGGACTGCGGACTATGACAGAATACAGAGGATATGTCTTAATCCATGGAGGGAAAATACTTCTTAAACTGCTCCATTTGAGAGGGGATTAAGCTGGGTACACGGCCCTGATGCTCGGTTTTTGCTCGAGAAGGCGCTGGCCCTGTTAATACGAGTGACCAGACACAGCGCGGCACGCGCGGCTGGACGGCAACGCGTGTGCGCGGCCGTAGGGAAAACCGATATAATTGTTAAATCTTGAAAGAGACACCCTAATTTTCCTACGTCGTCTGATGGAGCATGAGGACGTTTACAAACCGGTGGGCTCGGATTTTTTCCTCCGCCCGGTTTTTGGGTGAAAATCGGCAACTTCCGGTCGCCACGTGGTTACCACGTATTCTTCGCTACGATTGCCTGTAACTTTGAAACTAACAAAGGAAGAGACAGTTTTTTAGGCACTATCTGATAGAGAAAGACTCCGAGAATACAGCCGTGTGCTTGGATGCTAGCTAACCCCTTGCACTGGACGGATGGGAACGGATTTCTAAACACACGCGGAACGCGCGGAAGACAAAGGGCAGCTCATGACCACCAAAAGAGCAGTTCCTGGGAACAGTGGACCACTTTACCGTGCATTATCAACTGAAATACGGTTAATTACGCCCATTCAGTCCCACTCAGGTGGAAAAATCCCCGAAATTTAGGTACATCACGAGATTAGGAAAACATCGACAATTGGAGAAAAACGGATAAAAATACCTGTTGGATGATGCTGGTAATGCGTCAGCGACGTTGCACGATGTAGTCTGCGTCGATGAAGCACTTCACAAACACCAGAAACTCCATACATATACAGAAAAACACGGAAATTTCGAATTTCGAAAATGTCACGACAACTAAAAAACGGTAAGAGCGACGGCAAAGAAAATTCTACACACGTTGTATGGTCACGACGCGAAGCACTGTGCCAAATTTCAGCTCGTTCGCACACGTTTTTCCCACCCAAAACGCCGAAAGAACGAGAGCGCACGCGAGGCTCGACCGCACGCGACGAGGACGCGGGATAGGGACAGCGGGAATCTCGTTAATCCATTCATGCGCGTCACTAATTAGATGACGAGGCATTTGGCTACACTAAGAGTGTCATAGTTACTCCCGCCGTTTACCCGCGCTTGCTTGAATTTCTTCACGTTGACATTCAGAGCACTGGGCAGAAATCACATTGCGTCAACACCCGCTAGGGCCATCGCAATGCTTTGTTTTAATTAGACAGTCGGATTCCCCCAGTCCGTGCCAGTTCTGAGTTGATCGTTGAATGGCGGCCGAAGAGAATCCGCGCACCCGCGCGCCCCCGGAGGAGCACGCTAAGGCGGACGCGGCCTCGCAGCAAGGAAGATCCGTGGGAGGCCAAGGCACGGGACCGAGCTCGGATCCTGCACGCAGGTTGAAGCACCGGGGCGCGAACGCCGCGCAGGCGCGCGCATCCTGCACCGCCGGCCAGCACGAGGCCGACCAACGGCGAGAGCAGACCACGCCCGCGCTAAACGCCCGCACTTACCGGCACCCCTACGGCACTCACCTCGCCCAGGCCCGGCACGTTAGCGCTGACCCACTTCCCGACCAAGCCCGACACGCCCCGATCCTCAGAGCCAATCCTTATCCCGAAGTTACGGATCCAATTTGCCGACTTCCCTTACCTACATTATTCTATCGACTAGAGGCTCTTCACCTTGGAGACCTGCTGCGGATATGGGTACGAACCGGCGCGACACCTCCACGTGGCCCTCTCCCGGATTTTCAAGGTCCGAGGGGAAGATCGGGACACCGCCGCAACTGCGGTGCTCTTCGCGTTCCAAACCCTATCTCCCTGCTAGAGGATTCCAGGGAACTCGAACGCTCATGCAGAAAAGAAAACTCTTCCCCGATCTCCCGACGGCGTCTCCGGGTCCTTTTGGGTTACCCCGACGAGCATCTCTAAAAGAGGGGCCCGACTTGTATCGGTTCCGCTGCCGGGTTCCGGAATAGGAACCGGATTCCCTTTCGCCCAACGGGGGCCAGCACAAAGCGCATCATGCTATGACGGCCCCCATCAACATCGGATTTCTCCTAGGGCTTAGGATCGACTGACTCGTGTGCAACGGCTGTTCACACGAAACCCTTCTCCGCGTCAGCCCTCCAGGGCCTCGCTGGAGTATTTGCTACTACCACCAAGATCTGCACCGACGGCGGCTCCAGGCAGGCTCACGCCCAGACCCTTCTGCGCCCACTGCCGCGACCCTCCTACTCGTCAGGGCTTCGCGGCCGGCCGCAAGGACCGGCCATGACTGCCAGACTGACGGCCGAGTATAGGCACGACGCTTCAGCGCCATCCATTTTCAGGGCTAGTTGCTTCGGCAGGTGAGTTGTTACACACTCCTTAGCGGATTCCGACTTCCATGGCCACCGTCCTGCTGTCTTAAGCAACCAACGCCTTTCATGGTTTCCCATGAGCGTCGATTCGGGCGCCTTAACTCGGCGTTTGGTTCATCCCACAGCGCCAGTTCTGCTTACCAAAAGTGGCCCACTTGGCACTCCGATCCGAGTCGTTTGCTCGCGGCTTCAGCATATCAAGCAAGCCGGAGATCTCACCCATTTAAAGTTTGAGAATAGGTTGAGGTCGTTTCGGCCCCAAGGCCTCTAATCATTCGCTTTACCGGATGAGACTCGTACGAGCACCAGCTATCCTGAGGGAAACTTCGGAGGGAACCAGCTACTAGATGGTTCGATTAGTCTTTCGCCCCTATACCCAGCTCCGACGATCGATTTGCACGTCAGAATCGCTACGGACCTCCATCAGGGTTTCCCCTGACTTCGTCCTGGCCAGGCATAGTTCACCATCTTTCGGGTCCCAACGTGTACGCTCTAGGTGCGCCTCACCTCGCAATGAGGACGAGACGCCCCGGGAGTGCGGAGGCCGCCGCCCCGTGAAGGGCGGGGAAGCCCCATCCTCCCTCGGCCCGCGCAAGGCGAGACCTTCACTTTCATTACGCCTTTAGGTTTCGTACAGCCCAATGACTCGCGCACATGTTAGACTCCTTGGTCCGTGTTTCAAGACGGGTCGTGAAATTGTCCAAAGCTGAAGCGCCGCTGACGGGAGCGATTATTCCGCCCGAGAGCATCCCGAGCCAACAGCGGCGCGGGTCCGGGGCCGGGCCAGGTAGGTCCGTCATCCGGGAAGAACCGCGCGCGCTTGCCGGGAGCCCGAGCGCCCAAAGGGGCGAATCGACTCCTCCAGATATACCGCCGGGCAGCCAGCCAGGACACCGGGGCTCTGCCCAACAGACGCGAACCGAGGCCCGCGGAAGGACAGGCTGCGCACCCGGGCCGTAGGCCGG
>NW_025729216.1:1972500-1975000 GCF_021461385.2 Schistocerca piceifrons
GCACGCCTTCGGCTCGCCCCACCGGCAGGACGTCCCACGATACATGCCAGTTAAACACCGACGGGCGGTGAACCAACAGCGTGGGACACAAATCCAACTACGAGCTTTTTAACCGCAACAACTTTAATATACGCTATTGGAGCTGGAATTACCGCGGCTGCTGGCACCAGACTTGCCCTCCAATAGATACTCGTTAAAGGATTTAAAGTGTACTCATTCCGATTACGGGGCCTCGGATGAGTCCCGTATCGTTATTTTTCGTCACTACCTCCCCGTGCCGGGAGTGGGTAATTTGCGCGCCTGCTGCCTTCCTTGGATGTGGTAGTCGTTTCTCAGGCTCCCTCTCCGGAATCGAACCCTGATTCCCCGTTACCCGTTACAGCCATGGTAGGCGCAGAACCTACCATCGACAGTTGATAAGGCAGACATTTGAAAGATGCGTCGCCGGTACGAGGACCGTGCGATCAGCCCAAAGTTATTCAGAGTCACCAAGGCAAACGGACCGGACGAGCCGACCGATTGGTTTTGATCTAATAAAAGCGTCCCTTCCATCTCTGGTCGGGACTCTGTCTGCATGTATTAGCTCTAGAATTACCACAGTTATCCAAGTAACGTGGGTACGATCTAAGGAACCATAACTGATTTAATGAGCCATTCGCGGTTTCACCTTAATGCGGCTTGTACTGAGACATGCATGGCTTAATCTTTGAGACAAGCATATGACTACTGGCAGGATCAACCAGGGAGCTGCGTCAACTAGAGCTGAGCAGCCGGCCGCCCGGGAGTGTGTCCCGGGGGCCCGCGCGAACACGCAAGCGTCCGCTCAATCATTCTGCAAACAGGAGGAGGCTGAGCTCCCCTGCACAATACACCTCGAAACCCTCTCAGGTCCCGGCGGCGCGCAGCGCCGTCCCAAGTACGTGGCCGGGTTCGAGAGAGGCGCAATCGCCCGGAGTTAGGCGAGTAGACGCTTTCGGTGCGACCACCCGTGCTCCCAACTGAGCTTGCCGCTGCCGACAGAGGCCCGGGAGCGTGCTGTCGTGGCATTGCCGGCGGGAGACAACACGCGCCACCTACGGTGACCGGCAGCTCCAACGCCAGCGCCACAGAAGGACAAAAGCCCCACTTGGGTGCCGAAGCGAACTCTCCCAGCACAGCGCACGCGCCAACACATCCGCACAGCTGCGATACAAACCACCAGCGAGAACCGCTGGGGCGACCGAGCAGCAGACGGCGTCGCGGCGCCGAGCGCCGGGCGGCGGCGCATCCTCAACGCACACAGTCCTCAATCGGACCAGCACACTGAAGATGTCCACCGCGCTTCGCACCGGGCCCGCTAGGACCTACTTTGGCCGCACGGCGCCGCGCGCAGGGTGCGCCGGCGCGCAGCTGCGACGCCTGCCGCGTCCGTCGGCCGGCGCGCCTGCCACTGGCCGCCCCCACCAGCCGGCTGTAGCGCGTGCGCCCACGCACCGCGCGGCCAGCACGCCGGGAGGCGCCCCCTCACCGGCCGGGGACGGTCCCACCCAGCCACCGCCGCGTATCGCTTCACACCCAGATGCCGTTCAGTTTCATCGGCATGGTGGGTATCGCTGGAACAACCGGTTAGTACCTCAACCTATCGTCGCCATCACCGATTCACCCCTAGCGAGAACAACCGCACCACAACGGGTTACCATTTCTTCATTTGCGTAACTTCACCAGAAAACGCAGGCGTCCATCGCCATTAGCAACTTCAACGATTATTGCATGCCTGTGTCAGGTGTCACGCCACACTACGTCTGCCCACATACACGCAACAAAATGTGCACGCCTAGACAATACGTGGAAGGTGGCCCCCGTACGTATGTGATGTCCATTGCTCGAACGACTGTCAACCGGCCTCTGTAGCATGTCGCAGATATGGAACGCGGTGCACCATGCTATCACGGTGTTTGAGGAGAGACGACTAGGTCCGAATACATCAACAGACAGCTCATGCTGATCGCCATCCACGGCGTCCGTTCCTCCCACACGTCTCTATGGCGTACCACACTGCAATCCAGCTCTCATAGGGAGACGACACGTAGCTGCGTGCACAATATTTGCACTGTATGGTCCGCCGTTTTTGGGCGCAGTCGTTGTACGGTCACACATGTGCCACGATGTATCATTCAGTACATAAGGACGAATGTGCAGTACAGATTGTGGTTCACGCGTACGACATCAGCGGACAGTTGACACAGGCCGCACCACAACGTAGCCTGCGTACGTCGCATGCGAAGGGCATTGAACATGCAAACTTGTCACCAACCAGCTTGCGAAGGCAGGGGGCAAGGTGTGGACGTGGGGACGTGGGGAGGGGTGGGGGGGGGGCGGCATGTACGTCCTGCTGCCATCCACATTACAGTGTACAGCAGGAGCATGTGGAAAGTCAGCAAGACTTGCAAGGTGTTTAACATGAAGCGATACACAGGGGAGCGGGCAGTGCGAGTAGCGAACTATATTGCGAGGGTTGCGG
>NW_025729216.1:1980000-1982500 GCF_021461385.2 Schistocerca piceifrons
TTGAGGAGGTGGCCCTCCCACATTAGGTGGCGCTCCAGCACCTCGATCTCACGCTGCACCTCATCCATGCCTGCACCGTCGCAGGCTGGCCCTATCTTCTTCAGCGCCAGGAGACGGGACCGACGGAGGGTCGGACCCATCCATCGGCAAGATGGAATGCCGAGGCCCCCCTGGGCAACAGGAGCGTGGAAGTATCCCAGGGGGGTGTCCGCCGGAAGGCGGAACCATCTCCTGACGGCGGCCCGGATGGTAACGTCGGCCGACTTCAATGCACCCACCCGGGTGCGGCTGAGGGCCAGCCCGTGGTACAGGCCAGGGAGAAGTACGTTGGTGAGAGCGTGGAGGCGCTGTTGCGGCTTCAGCGGAGCTCGGGAGATGACGTCAAGCTGCTCCACCAGGTGGCTACGTGGATTGAAGACACAGCGACCCGCCGTGGAAAATTGCAGCCCCAGGTACCGGAAGGTTTCACCCACACGCAGGGCAGGCATGGTGGTATTGCCTGCTGTGAAGGTGACATTGCTGTCCACCTTCACCTTCTTCTCGCGCCCTGACGCGACTAAGGCGAGGGTGAAACACTTCCGGGCGTTGATCTGCAGCCCCAGGTGGGCGAGGGCTGCGGTAGCTGCGTCGATGAGGGACTGCAAGCCCCTCGGGGTCGCTGCAAACAGCAAGACGTCATCTGCAAAGGCCGCAGCGTTGACTCTGCGACCGAGGATCCGAGCTCCGATGTGGGAGGGCAGTTGGCCTAAAACGTAGTCCACCGCAAAGTTGAACAGGAGGGGGGAGAGGGGATCGCCCTGGCGAACGCCCCGTGCTGGCTGCACAGACACGCCCACGCCGGCGCCGTCCGCTATCACTGTCGTGCTGCCCTCGTAGCACCGCTCGACATACTCGACAAAGCAATCCGGCAGGCCATGCGCCTTCAGCACGGGGCGAAGGGCAGCATGATCTACCGAATCGAATGCCTTAGATACGTCGATCGATGCCACAAAGACAGAGCGGCAGGAGCGAACTGCGTCGGTGAGAGCAGTGTCCAAGATGAAGGTATTTTCCAACATCCCATCCCGAGGGATGAATGCCCGCTGACGTTCGTCCACAGCACATGCGCGCATCAGGCGTGACGCGAGAACCTTGTGAAAGGTCCGCGCCAACACCGAGCAGACCGTAATGGGGCGAAAGTCAGCGGGGGATGTTGGTGCAGCCGTTTTCGGGAGAAGGGACGTCCGCGCGCGAAGCAGGCGTTCCGGAAGGGCGCGGGCCAGAAGGAAGAGATTCATCACTTTCACCAGGACTTCGTGCGGCAGGCGCCGCAACTCCGCTGGGGTAAGGCCGTCCGGCCCGGCTGCTGATCCCCTGGGCGGCAACGCGGCGGCGACCTCCTCATGTGTGACCGGCCCCCATATGCACTCGAGAGCGACAGGCTCTGAGTGCGGGAGGAGGCGGTCACGAATGAAGCCCGCGGTGGAGATGGGCTTCTTGGTGAAGAGGTCCGCCCAGAAGTCCAGCAGACCAGGGATGGCAGGTGGCGGCTGGAGCAGGGTGCCATCCAAGAGGCCGCGCACGCAACGTGCACGCGACCGTCGGAAGGCATCCTGCGTTCTCGCGTACTCCCAGCGGCGCCGCTTGCGCTTCTGCGTCGGCGGCGCGGCAGGCGGCCGCTTCGATGGTTGGCGCGGCCGCTGTGTCCTGGTGATCGATCTCTCCCCTCTGGACCCGACCGACGCAAGGGCATCCGGGAGCATGCCCAGGATGACATCGGGCGGCGTGCCCCGCCCCAGACCTATGACACGATCCAGGGCAGAGAAACGCTGGGCGGAAGCGGGTAGCCCCGCCAGATGCTCCCAGATGGCGGCGTCAGTCGGCCCCTCCGGCGGCGGCCCGGTGGTGTCGGCCGCGAAGTCCTCGGCTGCGTCGACGGGCGGCGCAGCGGCCTCGCCCGCGTCAGGCAGCGGGCTCGCTGCTCCCCGGCGGGAGTCATAGTTACTCCCGCCGTTTACCCGCGCTTGCTTGAATTTCTTCACGTTGACATTCAGAGCACTGGGCAGAAATCACATTGCGTCAACACCCGCTAGGGCCATCGCAATGCTTTGTTTTAATTAGACAGTCGGATTCCCCCAGTCCGTGCCAGTTCTGAGTTGATCGTTGAATGGCGGCCGAAGAGAATCCGCGCACCCGCGCGCCCCCGGAGGAGCACGCTAAGGCGGACGCGGCCTCGCAGCAAGGAAGATCCGTGGGAGGCCAAGGCACGGGACCGAGCTCGGATCCTGCACGCAGGTTGAAGCACCGGGGCGCGAACGCCGCGCAGGCGCGCGCATCCTGCACCGCCGGCCAGCACGAGGCCGACCAACGGCGAGAGCAGACCACGCCCGCGCTAAACGCCCGCACTTACCGGCACCCCTACGGCACTCACCTCGCCCAGGCCCGGCACGTTAGCGCTGACCCACTTCCCGACCAAGCCCGACACGCCCCGATCCTCAGAGCCAATCCTTATCCCGAAGTT
>NW_025729216.1:1987500-1990000 GCF_021461385.2 Schistocerca piceifrons
GGGCCCGCGCGAACACGCAAGCGTCCGCTCAATCATTCTGCAAACAGGAGGAGGCTGAGCTCCCCTGCACAATACACCTCGAAACCCTCTCAGGTCCCGGCGGCGCGCAGCGCCGTCCCAAGTACTTGGCCGGGTTCGAGAGAGGCGCAATCGCCCGGAGTTAGGCGAGTAGACGCTTTCGGTGCGACCACCCGTGCTCCCAACTGAGCTTGCCGCTGCCGACAGAGGCCCGGGAGCGTGCTGTCGTGGCATTGCCGGCGGGAGACAACACGCGCCACCTACGGTGACCGGCAGCTCCAACGCCAGCGCCACAGAAGGACAAAAGCCCCACTTGGGTGCCGAAGCGAACTCTCCCAGCACAGCGCACGCGCCAACACATCCGCACAGCTGCGATACAAACCACCAGCGAGAACCGCTGGGGCGACCGAGCAGCAGACGGCGTCGCGGCGCCGAGCGCCGGGCGGCGGCGCATCCTCAACGCACACAGTCCTCAATCGGACCAGCACACTGAAGATGTCCACCGCGCTTCGCACCGGGCCCGCGAGGACCTACTTTGGCCGCACGGCGCCGCGCGCAGGGTGCGCCGGCGCGCAGCTGCGACGCCTGCCGCGTCCGTCGGCCGGCGCGCCTGCCACTGGCCGCCCCCACCAGCCGGCTGTAGCGCGTGCGCCCACGCACCGCGCGGCCAGCACGCCGGGAGGCGCCCCCTCACCGGCCGGGGACGGTCCCACCCAGCCACCGCCGCGTATCGCTTCACACCCAGATGCCGTTCAGTTTCATCGGCATGGTGGGTATCGCTGGAACAACCGGTTAGTACCTCAACCTATCGTCGCCATCACCGATTCACCCCTAGCGAGAACAACCGCACCACAACGGGTTACCATTTCTTCATTTGCGTAACTTCACCAGAAAACGCAGGCGTCCATCGCCATTAGCAACTTCAACGATTATTGCATGCCTGTGTCAGGTGTCACGCCACACTACGTCTGCCCACATACACGCAACAAAATGTGCACGCCTAGACAATACGTGGAAGGTGGCCCCCGTACGTATGCGATGTCCATTGCTCGAACGACTGTCAACCGGCCTCTGTAGCATGTCGCAGATATGGAACGCGGTGCACCATGCTATCACGGTGTTTGAGGAGAGACGACTAGGTCCGAATACATCAACAGACAGCTCATGCTGATCGCCATCCACGGCGTCCGTTCCTCCCACACGTCTCTATGGCGTACCACACTGCAATCCAGCTCTCATAGGGAGACGACACGTAGCTGCGTGCACAATATTTGCACTGTATGGTCCGCCGTTTTTGGGCGCAGTCGTTGTACGGTCACACATGTGCCACGATGTATCATTCAGTACATAAGGACGAATGTGCAGTACAGATTGTGGTTCACGCGTACGACATCAGCGGACAGTTGACACAGGCCGCACCACAACGTAGCCTGCGTACGTCGCATGCGAAGGGCATTGAACATGCAAACTTGTCACCAACCAGCTTGCGAAGGCAGGGGGCAAGGTGTGGACGTGGGGACGTGGGGAGGGGTGGGGGGGGGGGGCGGCATGTACGTCCTGCTGCCATCCACATTACAGTGTACAGCAGGAGCATGTGGAAAGTCAGCAAGACTTGCAAGGTGTTTAACATGAAGCGATACACAGGGGAGCGGGCAGTGCGAGTAGCGAACTATATTGCGAGGGTTGCGGGTGGGCAACACTACACTAATTGAACGAGTCGTATAACAATTACAGAGCAGGTTTAGGCGACAACGTGGGTTACGTTAGGGGACAACATGGGTTAGGTTAGGGGACAACATGGGTTAGGTTAGGGGACAACATGGGTTAGGTTAGGGGACAACATGGGTTAGGTTAGGGGACAACATGGGTTAGGTTAAGGTACAACATGGGTTAGGTTAAGGTACAACATGGGTTAGGTTAAGGTACAACATGGGTTAGGTTAAGGTACAACATGGGTTCGGTTAAGGCACAACATGGGTTAGGTTAAGGCACAACATGGGTTAGGTTAAGGTACAACATGGGTTAGGTTAAGGCACAACATGGGTTAGGTTAAGGCACAACATGGGTTAGGTTAAGGCACAACATGGGTTAGGTTAAGGCACAACATGGGTTAGGTTAAGGCACAACATGGGTTAGGTTAAGGCACAACATGGGTTAGGTTAAGGCACAACATGGGTTAGGTTAAGGCACAACATGGGTTAGGTTAAGGCACAACATGGGTTAGGTTAAGGCACAACATGGGTTAGGTTAAGGCACAACATGGGTTAGGTTAAGGTACAACATAGGTTAGGTTAGGTTACACGTTGTTGTAAGGAAAGGTGTAGAGGAGGGGGGCGGGGGCGGCAGGTTCGTTGATAGTGATTATAGTAAGTGAATGCTTGTGACATGATGAGATTTGTCACGTCAGGATGCACCTTTGGCTTATTAGAGGCGGCGCTCCAATTCTATGCTTGTGTCAGACCTGTGTCTTTGACTCATGTCA
>NW_025729216.1:2000000-2002500 GCF_021461385.2 Schistocerca piceifrons
ACAAACCACCAGCGAGAACCGCTGGGGCGACCGAGCAGCAGACGGCGTCGCGGCGCCGAGCGCCGGGCGGCGGCGCATCCTCAACGCACACAGTCCTCAATCGGACCAGCACACTGAAGATGTCCACCGCGCTTCGCACCGGGCCCGCGAGGACCTACTTTGGCCGCACGGCGCCGCGCGCAGGGTGCGCCGGCGGGCAGCTGCGACGCCTGCCGCGTCCGTCGGCCGGCGCGCCTGCCACTGGCCGCCCCCACCAGCCGGCTGTAGCGCGTGCGCCCACGCACCGCGCGGCCAGCTCGCCGGGAGGCGCCCCCTCACCGGCCGGGGACGGTCCCACCCAGCCACCGCCGCGTATCGCTTCACACCCAGATGCCGTTCAGTTTCATCGGCATGGTGGGTATCGCTGGAACAACCGGTTAGTACCTCAACCTATCGTCGCCATCACCGATTCACCCCTAGCGAGAACAACCGCACCACAACGGGTTACCATTTCTTCATTTGCGTAACTTCACCAGAAAACGCAGGCGTCCATCGCCATTAGCAACTTCAACGATTATTGCATGCCTGTGTCAGGTGTCACGCCACACTACGTCTGCCCACATACACGCAACAAAATGTGCACGCCTAGACAATACGTGGAAGGTGGCCCCCGTACGTATGCGATGTCCATTGCTCGAACGACTGTCAACCGGCCTCTGTAGCATGTCGCAGATATGGAACGCGGTGCACCATGCTATCACGGTGTTTGAGGAGAGACGACTAGGTCCGAATACATCAACAGACAGCTCATGCTGATCGCCATCCACGGCGTCCGTTCCTCCCACACGTCTCTATGGCGTACCACACTGCAATCCAGCTCTCATAGGGAGACGACACGTAGCTGCGTGCACAATATTTGCACTGTATGGTCCGCCGTTTTTGGGCGCAGTCGTTGTACGGTCACACATGTGCCACGATGTATCATTCAGTACATAAGGACGAATGTGCAGTACAGATTGTGGTTCACGCGTACGACATCAGCGGACAGTTGACACAGGCCGCACCACAACGTAGCCTGCGTACGTCGCATGCGAAGGGCATTGAACATGCAAACTTGTCACCAACCAGCTTGCGAAGGCAGGGGGCAAGGTGTGGACGTGGGGACGTGGGGAGGGGTGGGGGGGGGGCGGCATGTACGTCCTGCTGCCATCCACATTACAGTGTACAGCAGGAGCATGTGGAAAGTCAGCAAGACTTGCAAGGTGTTTAACATGAAGCGATACACAGGGGAGCGGGCAGTGCGAGTAGCGAACTATATTGCGAGGGTTGCGGGTGGGCAACACTACACTAATTGAACGAGTCGTATAACAATTACAGAGCAGGTTTAGGCGACAACGTGGGTTACGTTAGGGGACAACATGGGTTAGGTTAGGGGACAACATGGGTTAGGTTAGGGGACAACATGGGTTAGGTTAGGGGACAACATGGGTTAGGTTAAGGTACAACATGGGTTAGGTTAAGGTACAACATGGGTTAGGTTAAGGTACAACATGGGTTAGGTTAAGGTACAACATGGGTTCGGTTAAGGCACAACATGGGTTAGGTTAAGGCACAACATGGGTTATGTTAAGGCACAACATGGGTTAGGTTAAGGCACAACATGGGTTAGGTTAAGGCACAACATGGGTTAGGTTAAGGCACAACATGGGTTAGGTTAAGGCACAACATGGGTTAGGTTAAGGCACAACATGGGTTAGGTTAAGGCACAACATGGGTTAGGTTAAGGCACAACATGGGTTAGGTTAAGGCACAACATGGGTTAGGTTAAGGCACAACATGGGTTAGGTTAAGGCACAACATGGGTTAGGTTAAAGCACAACATGGGTTAGGTTAAGGCACAACATGGGTTAGGTTAAGGTACAACATAGGTTAGGTTAAGGTACAACATAGGTTAGGTTAGGTTACACGTTGTTGTAAGGAAAGGTGTAGAGGAGGGGGGCGGGGGCGGCAGGTTCGTTGATAGTGATTATAGTAAGTGAATGCTTGTGACATGATGAGATTTGTCACGTCAGGATGCACCTTTGGCTTATTAGAGGCGGCGCTCCAATTCTATGCTTGTGTCAGACCTGTGTCTTTGACTCATGTCATTGTTTGTGGGCTGTGACAGGAGGTACTATTGTGATGTTGGGTGCACCGTTGTATAGGACATGTGTGGGTATTGGTGCCTTATCTGCGCAATGGTGGATGTCGAAAGGGGGGGAAATTCTATTTTCCGCATGGACCTCCTGGTCCGGTTGTGATAGTGTGGATTGTGTAATGTGGCGGAGAGGATGCACTGGATGTTGTTCCATGCTGGTGCTTACATATTGTATGTGCGCCCGTTAGAAGCAGAGAGTGGTGCGTGATGAGAGTGTCTGGCTGACGTGTGGTTCCCATTGTGGGCACACTCTTTCAGCATGTATACGGACAGTTGTATATATATTCTGTAATTTGATGGCTCTGCATTGATTACTAATCAGCG
>NW_025729216.1:2012500-2015000 GCF_021461385.2 Schistocerca piceifrons
GTAGGCGCAGAACCTACCATCGACAGTTGATAAGGCAGACATTTGAAAGATGCGTCGCCGGTACGAGGACCGTGCGATCAGCCCAAAGTTATTCAGAGTCACCAAGGCAAACGGACCGGACGAGCCGACCGATTGGTTTTGATCTAATAAAAGCGTCCCTTCCATCTCTGGTCGGGACTCTGTTTGCATGTATTAGCTCTAGAATTACCACAGTTATCCAAGTAACGTGGGTACGATCTAAGGAACCATAACTGATTTAATGAGCCATTCGCGGTTTCACCTTAATGCGGCTTGTACTGAGACATGCATGGCTTAATCTTTGAGACAAGCATATGACTACTGGCAGGATCAACCAGGGAGCTGCGTCAACTAGAGCTGAGCAGCCGGCCGCCCGGGAGTGTGTCCCGGGGGCCCACGCGAACACGCAAGCGTCCGCTCAATCATTCTGCAAACAGGAGGAGGCTGAGCTCCCCTGCACAATACACCTCGAAACCCTCTCAGGTCCCGGCGGCGCGCAGCGCCGTCCCAAGTACTTGGCCGGGTTCGAGAGAGGCGCAATCGCCCGGAGTTAGGCGAGTAGACGCTTTCGGTGCGACCACCCGTGCTCCCAACTGAGCTTGCCGCTGCCGACAGAGGCCCGGGAGCGTGCTGTCGTGGCATTGCCGGCGGGAGACAACACGCGCCACCTACGGTGACCGGCAGCTCCAACGCCAGCGCCACAGAAGGACAAAAGCCCCACTTGGGTGCCGAAGCGAACTCTCCCAGCACAGCGCACGCGCCAACACATCCGCACAGCTGCGATACAAACCACCAGCGAGAACCGCTGGGGCGACCGAGCAGCAGACGGCGTCGCGGCGCCGAGCGCCGGGCGGCGGCGCATCCTCAACGCACACAGTCCTCAATCGGACCAGCACACTGAAGATGTCCACCGCGCTTCGCACCGGGCCCGCGAGGACCTACTTTGGCCGCACGGCGCCGCGCGCAGGGTGCGCCGGCGCGCAGCTGCGACGCCTGCCGCGTCCGTCGGCCGGCGCGCCTGCCACTGGCCGCCCCCACCAGCCGGCTGTAGCGCGTGCGCCCACGCACCGCGCGGCCAGCACGCCGGGAGGCGCCCCCTCACCGGCCGGGGACGGTCCCACCCAGCCACCGCCGCGTATCGCTTCACACCCAGATGCCGTTCAGTTTCATCGGCATGGTGGGTATCGCTGGAACAACCGGTTAGTACCTCAACCTATCGTCGCCATCACCGATTCACCCCTAGCGAGAACAACCGCACCACAACGGGTTACCATTTCTTCATTTGCGTAACTTCACCAGAAAACGCAGGCGTCCATCGCCATTAGCAACTTCAACGATTATTGCATGCCTGTGTCAGGTGTCACGCCACACTACGTCTGCCCACATACACGCAACAAAATGTGCACGCCTAGACAATACGTGGAAGGTGGCCCCCGTACGTATGCGATGTCCATTGCTCGAACGACTGTCAACCGGCCTCTGTAGCATGTCGCAGATATGGAACGCGGTGCACCATGCTATCACGGTGTTTGAGGAGAGACGACTAGGTCCGAATACATCAACAGACAGCTCATGCTGATCGCCATCCACGGCGTCCGTTCCTCCCACACGTCTCTATGGCGTACCACACTGCAATCCAGCTCTCATAGGGAGACGACACGTAGCTGCGTGCACAATATTTGCACTGTATGGTCCGCCGTTTTTGGGCGCAGTCGTTGTACGGTCACACATGTGCCACGATGTATCATTCAGTACATAAGGACGAATGTGCAGTACAGATTGTGGTTCACGCGTACGACATCAGCGGACAGTTGACACAGGCCGCACCACAACGTAGCCTGCGTACGTCGCATGCGAAGGGCATTGAACATGCAAACTTGTCACCAACCAGCTTGCGAAGGCAGGGGGCAAGGTGTGGACGTGGGGACGTGGGGAGGGGTGGGGGGGGGGGGGCGGCATGTACGTCCTGCTGCCATCCACATTACAGTGTACAGCAGGAGCATGTGGAAAGTCAGCAAGACTTGCAAGGTGTTTAACATGAAGCGATACACAGGGGAGCGGGCAGTGCGAGTAGCGAACTATATTGCGAGGGTTGCGGGTGGGCAACACTACACTAATTGAACGAGTCGTATAACAATTACAGAGCAGGTTTAGGCGACAACGTGGGTTACGTTAGGGGACAACATGGGTTAGGTTAGGGGACAACATGGGTTAGGTTAGGGGACAACATGGGTTAGGTTAGGGGACAACATGGGTTAGGTTAGGGGACAACATGGGTTAGGTTAGGGGACAACATGGGTTAGGTTAAGGTACAACATGGGTTAGGTTAAGGTACAACATGGGTTAGGTTAAGGTACAACATGGGTTCGGTTAAGGCACAACATGGGTTAGGTTAAGGCACAACATGGGTTAGGTTAAGGCACAACATGGGTTAGGTTAAGGCACAACATGAGTTAGGTTAAGGCACAACATGGGTTAGGTT
>NW_025729216.1:2025000-2027500 GCF_021461385.2 Schistocerca piceifrons
CCATCTCTGGTCGGGACTCTGTTTGCATGTATTAGCTCTAGAATTACCACAGTTATCCAAGTAACGTGGGTACGATCTAAGGAACCATAACTGATTTAATGAGCCATTCGCGGTTTCACCTTAATGCGGCTTGTACTGAGACATGCATGGCTTAATCTTTGAGACAAGCATATGACTACTGGCAGGATCAACCAGGGAGCTGCGTCAACTAGAGCTGAGCAGCCGGCCGCCCGGGAGTGTGTCCCGGGGGCCCGCGCGAACACGCAAGCGTCCGCTCAATCATTCTGCAAACAGGAGGAGGCTGAGCTCCCCTGCACAATACACCTCGAAACCCTCTCAGGTCCCGGCGGCGCGCAGCGCCGTCCCAAGTACTTGGCCGGGTTCGAGAGAGGCGCAATCGCCCGGAGTTAGGCGAGTAGACGCTTTCGGTGCGACCACCCGTGCTCCCAACTGAGCTTGCCGCTGCCGACAGAGGCCCGGGAGCGTGCTGTCGTGGCATTGCCGGCGGGAGACAACACGCGCCACCTACGGTGACCGGCAGCTCCAACGCCAGCGCCACAGAAGGACAAAAGCCCCACTTGGGTGCCGAAGCGAACTCTCCCAGCACAGCGCACGCGCCAACACATCCGCACAGCTGCGATACAAACCACCAGCGAGAACCGCTGGGGCGACCGAGCAGCAGACGGCGTCGCGGCGCCGAGCGCCGGGCGGCGGCGCATCCTCAACGCACACAGTCCTCAATCGGACCAGCACACTGAAGATGTCCACCGCGCTTCGCACCGGGCCCGCGAGGACCTACTTTGGCCGCACGGCGCCGCGCGCAGGGTGCGCCGGCGCGCAGCTGCGACGCCTGCCGCGTCCGTCGGCCGGCGCGCCTGCCACTGGCCGCCCCCACCAGCCGGCTGTAGCGCGTGCGCCCACGCACCGCGCGGCCAGCACGCCGGGAGGCGCCCCCTCACCGGCCGGGGACGGTCCCACCCAGCCACCGCCGCGTATCGCTTCACACCCAGATGCCGTTCAGTTTCATCGGCATGGTGGGTATCGCTGGAACAACCGGTTAGTACCTCAACCTATCGTCGCCATCACCGATTCACCCCTAGCGAGAACAACCGCACCACAACGGGTTACCATTTCTTCATTTGCGTAACTTCACCAGAAAACGCAGGCGTCCATCGCCATTAGCAACTTCAACGATTATTGCATGCCTGTGTCAGGTGTCACGCCACACTACGTCTGCCCACATACACGCAACAAAATGTGCACGCCTAGACAATACGTGGAAGGTGGCCCCCGTACGTATGCGATGTCCATTGCTCGAACGACTGTCAACCGGCCTCTGTAGCATGTCGCAGATATGGAACGCGGTGCACCATGCTATCACGGTGTTTGAGGAGAGACGACTAGGTCCGAATACATCAACAGACAGCTCATGCTGATCGCCATCCACGGCGTCCGTTCCTCCCACACGTCTCTATGGCGTACCACACTGCAATCCAGCTCTCATAGGGAGACGACACGTAGCTGCGTGCACAATATTTGCACTGTATGGTCCGCCGTTTTTGGGCGCAGTCGTTGTACGGTCACACATGTGCCACGATGTATCATTCAGTACATAAGGACGAATGTGCAGTACAGATTGTGGTTCACGCGTACGACATCAGCGGACAGTTGACACAGGCCGCACCACAACGTAGCCTGCGTACGTCGCATGCGAAGGGCATTGAACATGCAAACTTGTCACCAACCAGCTTGCGAAGGCAGGGGGCAAGGTGTGGACGTGGGGACGTGGGGAGGGGTGGGGGGGGGGCGGCATGTACGTCCTGCTGCCATCCACATTACAGTGTACAGCAGGAGCATGTGGAAAGTCAGCAAGACTTGCAAGGTGTTTAACATGAAGCGATACACAGGGGAGCGGGCAGTGCGAGTAGCGAACTATATTGCGAGGGTTGCGGGTGGGCAACACTACACTAATTGAACGAGTCGTATAACAATTACAGAGCAGGTTTAGGCGACAACGTGGGTTACGTTAGGGGACAACATGGGTTAGGTTAGGGGACAACATGGGTTAGGTTAGGGGACAACATGGGTTAGGTTAGGGGACAACATGGGTTAGGTTAGGGGACAACATGGGTTAGGTTAGGGGACAACATGGGTTAGGTTAAGGTACAACATGGGTTAGGTTAAGGTACAACATGGGTTAGGTTAAGGTACAACATGGGTTCGGTTAAGGCACAACATGGGTTAGGTTAAGGCACAACATGGGTTAGGTTAAGGCACAACATGGGTTAGGTTAAGGCACAACATGGGTTAGGTTAAGGCACAACATGGGTTAGGTTAAGGCACAACATGGGTTAGGTTAAGGCACAACATGGGTTAGGTTAAGGCACAACATGGGTTAGGTTAAGGCACAACATGGGTTAGGTTAAGGCACAACATGGGTTAGGTTAAGGCACAACATGGGTTAGGTTAAGGCACAACATGGGTTAGGTTAAGGCACAAC
>NW_025729216.1:2035000-2040000 GCF_021461385.2 Schistocerca piceifrons
CCATGCACCACCACCCACCGAATCAAGAAAGAGCTATCAATCTGTCAATCCTTCCGGTGTCCGGGCCTGGTGAGGTTTCCCGTGTTGAGTCAAATTAAGCCGCAGGCTCCACTCCTGGTGGTGCCCTTCCGTCAATTCCTTTAAGTTTCAGCTTTGCAACCATACTTCCCCCGGAACCCAAAAGCTTTGGTTTCCCGGAGGCTGCCCGCCGAGTCATCGGAGGAACTGCGGCGGATCGCTGGCTGGCATCGTTTATGGTTAGAACTAGGGCGGTATCTGATCGCCTTCGAACCTCTAACTTTCGTTCTTGATTAATGAAAACATACTTGGCAAATGCTTTCGCTTCTGTTCGTCTTGCGACGATCCAAGAATTTCACCTCTAACGTCGCAATACGAATGCCCCCGCCTGTCCCTATTAATCATTACCTCGGGTTCCGAAAACCAACAAAATAGAACCGAGGTCCTATTCCATTATTCCATGCACACAGTATTCAGGCGGGCTTGCCTGCTTTAAGCACTCTAATTTGTTCAAAGTAAACGTGCCGGCCCACCGAGACACTCAATAAAGAGCACCCTGGTAGGATTTCAACGGGGTCCGCCTCGGGACGCACGAGCACGCACGAGGCGGTCGCACGCCTTCGGCTCGCCCCACCGGCAGGACGTCCCACGATACATGCCAGTTAAACACCGACGGGCGGTGAACCAACAGCGTGGGACACAAATCCAACTACGAGCTTTTTAACCGCAACAACTTTAATATACGCTATTGGAGCTGGAATTACCGCGGCTGCTGGCACCAGACTTGCCCTCCAATAGATACTCGTTAAAGGATTTAAAGTGTACTCATTCCGATTACGGGGCCTCGGATGAGTCCCGTATCGTTATTTTTCGTCACTACCTCCCCGTGCCGGGAGTGGGTAATTTGCGCGCCTGCTGCCTTCCTTGGATGTGGTAGCCGTTTCTCAGGCTCCCTCTCCGGAATCGAACCCTGATTCCCCGTTACCCGTTACAACCATGGTAGGCGCAGAACCTACCATCGACAGTTGATAAGGCAGACATTTGAAAGATGCGTCGCCGGTACGAGGACCGTGCGATCAGCCCAAAGTTATTCAGAGTCACCAAGGCAAACGGACCGGACGAGCCGACCGATTGGTTTTGATCTAATAAAAGCGTCCCTTCCATCTCTGGTCGGGACTCTGTTTGCATGTATTAGCTCTAGAATTACCACAGTTATCCAAGTAACGTGGGTACGATCTAAGGAACCATAACTGATTTAATGAGCCATTCGCGGTTTCACCTTAATGCGGCTTGTACTGAGACATGCATGGCTTAATCTTTGAGACAAGCATATGACTACTGGCAGGATCAACCAGGGAGCTGCGTCAACTAGAGCTGAGCAGCCGGCCGCCCGGGAGTGTGTCCCGGGGGCCCGCGCGAACACGCAAGCGTCCGCTCAATCATTCTGCAAACAGGAGGAGGCTGAGCTCCCCTGCACAATACACCTCGAAACCCTCTCAGGTCCCGGCGGCGCGCAGCGCCGTCCCAAGTACTTGGCCGGGTTCGAGAGAGGCGCAATCGCCCGGAGTTAGGCGAGTAGACGCTTTCGGTGCGACCACCCGTGCTCCCAACTGAGCTTGCCGCTGCCGACAGAGGCCCGGGAGCGTGCTGTCGTGGCATTGCCGGCGGGAGACAACACGCGCCACCTACGGTGACCGGCAGCTCCAACGCCAGCGCCACAGAAGGACAAAAGCCCCACTTGGGTGCCGAAGCGAACTCTCCCAGCACAGCGCACGCGCCAACACATCCGCACAGCTGCGATACAAACCACCAGCGAGAACCGCTGGGGCGACCGAGCAGCAGACGGCGTCGCGGCGCCGAGCGCCGGGCGGCGGCGCATCCTCAACGCACACAGTCCTCAATCGGACCAGCACACTGAAGATGTCCACCGCGCTTCGCACCGGGCCCGCGAGGACCTACTTTGGCCGCACGGCGCCGCGCGCAGGGTGCGCCGGCGCGCAGCTGCGACGCCTGCCGCGTCCGTCGGCCGGCGCGCCTGCCACTGGCCGCCCCCACCAGCCGGCTGTAGCGCGTGCGCCCACGCACCGCGCGGCCAGCACGCCGGGAGGCGCCCCCTCACCGGCCGGGGACGGTCCCACCCAGCCACCGCCGCGTATCGCTTCACACCCAGATGCCGTTCAGTTTCATCGGCATGGTGGGTATCGCTGGAACAACCGGTTAGTACCTCAACCTATCGTCGCCATCACCGATTCACCCCTAGCGAGAACAACCGCACCACAACGGGTTACCATTTCTTCATTTGCGTAACTTCACCAGAAAACGCAGGCGTCCATCGCCATTAGCAACTTCAACGATTATTGCATGCCTGTGTCAGGTGTCACGCCACACTACGTCTGCCCACATACACGCAACAAAATGTGCACGCCTAGACAATACGTGGAAGGTGGCCCCCGTACGTATGCGATGTCCATTGCTCGAACGACTGTCAACCGGCCTCTGTAGCATGTCGCAGATATGGAACGCGGTGCACCATGCTATCACGGTGTTTGAGGAGAGACGACTAGGTCCGAATACATCAACAGACAGCTCATGCTGATCGCCATCCACGGCGTCCGTTCCTCCCACACGTCTCTATGGCGTACCACACTGCAATCCAGCTCTCATAGGGAGACGACACGTAGCTGCGTGCACAATATTTGCACTGTATGGTCCGCCGTTTTTGGGCGCAGTCGTTGTACGGTCACACATGTGCCACGATGTATCATTCAGTACATAAGGACGAATGTGCAGTACAGATTGTGGTTCACGCGTACGACATCAGCGGACAGTTGACACAGGCCGCACCACAACGTAGCCTGCGTACGTCGGATGCGAAGGGCATTGAACATGCAAACTTGTCACCAACCAGCTTGCGAAGGCAGGGGGCAAGGTGTGGACGTGGGGACGTGGGGAGGGGTGGGGGGGGGGGGGGCGGCATGTACGTCCTGCTGCCATCCACATTACAGTGTACAGCAGGAGCATGTGGAAAGTCAGCAAGACTTGCAAGGTGTTTAACATGAAGCGATACACAGGGGAGCGGGCAGTGCGAGTAGCGAACTATATTGCGAGGGTTGCGGGTGGGCAACACTACACTAATTGAACGAGTCGTATAACAATTACAGAGCAGGTTTAGGCGACAACGTGGGTTACGTTAGGGGACAACATGGGTTAGGTTAGGGGACAACATGGGTTAGGTTAGGGGACAACATGGGTTAGGTTAGGGGACAACATGGGTTAGGTTAAGGTACAACATGGGTTAGGTTAAGGTACAACATGGGTTAGGTTAAGGTACAACATGGGTTAGGTTAAGGTACAACATGGGTTCGGTTAAGGCACAACATGGGTTAGGTTAAGGCACAACATGGGTTAGGTTAAGGCACAACATGGGTTAGGTTAAGGCACAACATGGGTTAGGTTAAGGCACAACATGGGTTAGGTTAAGGCACAACATGGGTTAGGTTAAGGCACAACATGGGTTAGGTTAAGGCACAACATGGGTTAGGTTAAGGCACAACATGGGTTAGGTTAAGGCACAACATGGGTTAGGTTAAGGCACAACATGGGTTAGGTTAAGGCACAACATGGGTTAGGTTAAGGCACAACATGGGTTAGGTTAAGGCACAACATGGGTTAGGTTAAGGCACAACATGGGTTAGGTTAAGGTACAACATAGGTTAGGTTAAGGTACAACATAGGTTAGGTTAGGTTACACGTTGTTGTAAGGAAAGGTGTAGAGGAGGGGGGCGGGGGCGGCAGGTTCGTTGATAGTGATTATAGTAAGTGAATGCTTGTGACATGATGAGATTTGTCACGTCAGGATGCACCTTTGGCTTATTAGAGGCGGCGCTCCAATTCTATGCTTGTGTCAGACCTGTGTCTTTGACTCATGTCATTGTTTGTGGGCTGTGACAGGAGGTACTATTGTGATGTTGGGTGCACCGTTGTATAGGACATGTGTGGGTATTGGTGCCTTATCTGTGCAATGGTGGATGTCGAAAGGGGGGGAAATTCTATTTTCCGCATGGACCTCCTGGTCCGGTTGTGATAGTGTGGATTGTGTAATGTGGCGGAGAGGATGCACTGGATGTTGTTCCATGCTGGTGCTTACATATTGTATGTGCGCCCGTTAGAAGCAGAGAGTGGTGCGTGATGAGAGTGTCTGGCTGACGTGTGGTTCCCATTGTGGGCACACTCTTTCAGCATGTATACGGACAGTTGTATATATATTCTGTAATTTGATGGCTCTGCATTGATTACTAATCAGCGCCGTGTGTACGGGTAATCTGGTTCCAGTCCAAAATGTTCCATCTGTGTACATTAGTGACAAAGACTCCCCCCATGCAGTGGGGCTCGGTCTGTTATAACTCTTCCGCGTAATATATTTGCCCCACGTTTTTGCGACTGCGAGTGCGAGTGCGCATGGGGACCGACATGCTGATGGCTCGGTATCGGACGCCGTACAGTGAGCAACGCGATCGCGTCTCTCGCTCGTAAGTGGTACAGGTCGCGGCTCATGTATAGGGACAGCGGGAATGTCGCATTTTGGAAATAACTCTTCATGAAACGCAAGTTATAGGGGTGGATTGCACTTTACGAGTGCGGGAAACGTCCGCCGTTCATCCGCTGGAGGTGCGAGTTTGGCGGTTGGGGTGGTCCACGAACGGGTGCGGGTGGAGTCATTGCCGGTCCACGGCTTCGTGCGGCAGAGCCACTGGAGAATGGGTGCTATGGTCGACAGAGGCTGCAGGCTTTGTGGGTGGCGTCGAAAGGCGGGCACTGTGGCGCCACCGCTGTCTTAGTCGGCTTGGCGTCTCATAGATGGCGGTCTCGTCGTTGCAGGAGGTCATGTTGCGGGAGACCTACAGATGGCGGTACGTTTTGTGGTGCGGACGTAGTGTTGTCAGATGCGCATAGATGGCGGTATTGCATGTGGTGTCGCCCTA
>NW_025729216.1:2047500-2050000 GCF_021461385.2 Schistocerca piceifrons
AAGCATATGACTACTGGCAGGATCAACCAGGGAGCTGCGTCAACTAGAGCTGAGCAGCCGGCCGCCCGGGAGTGTGTCCCGGGGGCCCGCGCGAACACGCAAGCGTCCGCTCAATCATTCTGCAAACAGGAGGAGGCTGAGCTCCCCTGCACAATACACCTCGAAACCCTCTCAGGTCCCGGCGGCGCGCAGCGCCGTCCCAAGTACTTGGCCGGGTTCGAGAGAGGCGCAATCGCCCGGAGTTAGGCGAGTAGACGCTTTCGGTGCGACCACCCGTGCTCCCAACTGAGCTTGCCGCTGCCGACAGAGGCCCGGGAGCGTGCTGTCGTGGCATTGCCGGCGGGAGACAACACGCGCCACCTACGGTGACCGGCAGCTCCAACGCCAGCGCCACAGAAGGACAAAAGCCCCACTTGGGTGCCGAAGCGAACTCTCCCAGCACAGCGCACGCGCCAACACATCCGCACAGCTGCGATACAAACCACCAGCGAGAACCGCTGGGGCGACCGAGCAGCAGACGGCGTCGCGGCGCCGAGCGCCGGGCGGCGGCGCATCCTCAACGCACACAGTCCTCAATCGGACCAGCACACTGAAGATGTCCACCGCGCTTCGCACCGGGCCCGCGAGGACCTACTTTGGCCGCACGGCGCCGCGCGCAGGGTGCGCCGGCGCGCAGCTGCGACGCCTGCCGCGTCCGTCGGCCGGCGCGCCTGCCACTGGCCGCCCCCACCAGCCGGCTGTAGCGCGTGCGCCCACGCACCGCGCGGCCAGCACGCCGGGAGGCGCCCCCTCACCGGCCGGGGACGGTCCCACCCAGCCACCGCCGCGTATCGCTTCACACCCAGATGCCGTTCAGTTTCATCGGCATGGTGGGTATCGCTGGAACAACCGGTTAGTACCTCAACCTATCGTCGCCATCACCGATTCACCCCTAGCGAGAACAACCGCACCACAACGGGTTACCATTTCTTCATTTGCGTAACTTCACCAGAAAACGCAGGCGTCCATCGCCATTAGCAACTTCAACGATTATTGCATGCCTGTGTCAGGTGTCACGCCACACTACGTCTGCCCACATACACGCAACAAAATGTGCACGCCTAGACAATACGTGGAAGGTGGCCCCCGTACGTATGCGATGTCCATTGCTCGAACGACTGTCAACCGGCCTCTGTAGCATGTCGCAGATATGGAACGCGGTGCACCATGCTATCACGGTGTTTGAGGAGAGACGACTAGGTCCGAATACATCAACAGACAGCTCATGCTGATCGCCATCCACGGCGTCCGTTCCTCCCACACGTCTCTATGGCGTACCACACTGCAATCCAGCTCTCATAGGGAGACGACACGTAGCTGCGTGCACAATATTTGCACTGTATGGTCCGCCGTTTTTGGGCGCAGTCGTTGTACGGTCACACATGTGCCACGATGTATCATTCAGTACATAAGGACGAATGTGCAGTACAGATTGTGGTTCACGCGTACGACATCAGCGGACAGTTGACACAGGCCGCACCACAACGTAGCCTGCGTACGTCGCATGCGAAGGGCATTGAACATGCAAACTTGTCACCAACCAGCTTGCGAAGGCAGGGGGCAAGGTGTGGACGTGGGGACGTGGGGAGGGGTGGGGGGGGGGGGCGGCATGTACGTCCTGCTGCCATCCACATTACAGTGTACAGCAGGAGCATGTGGAAAGTCAGCAAGACTTGCAAGGTGTTTAACATGAAGCGATACACAGGGGAGCGGGCAGTGCGAGTAGCGAACTATATTGCGAGGGTTGCGGGTGGGCAACACTACACTAATTGAACGAGTCGTATAACAATTACAGAGCAGGTTTAGGCGACAACGTGGGTTACGTTAGGGGACAACATGGGTTAGGTTAGGGGACAACATGGGTTAGGTTAGGGGACAACATGGGTTAGGTTAGGGGACAACATGGGTTAGGTTAGGGGACAACATGGGTTAGGTTAAGGTACAACATGGGTTAGGTTAAGGTACAACATGGGTTAGGTTAAGGTACAACATGGGTTAGGTTAAGGTACAACATGGGTTCGGTTAAGGCACAACATGGGTTAGGTTAAGGCACAACATGGGTTAGGTTAAGGCACAACATGGGTTAGGTTAAGGCACAACATGGGTTAGGTTAAGGCACAACATGGGTTAGGTTAAGGCACAACATGGGTTAGGTTAAGGCACAACATGGGTTAGGTTAAGGCACAACATGGGTTAGGTTAAGGCACAACATGGGTTAGGTTAAGGCACAACATGGGTTAGGTTAAGGCACAACATGGGTTAGGTTAAGGCACAACATGGGTTAGGTTAAGGCACAACATGGGTTAGGTTAAGGTACAACATAGGTTAGGTTAAGGTACAACATAGGTTAGGTTAGGTTACACGTTGTTGTAAGGAAAGGTGTAGAGGAGGGGGGCGGGGGCGGCAGGTTCGTTGATAGTGATTATAGTAAGTGAATGCTTGTGACATGATGAGATTTGTC
>NW_025729216.1:2055000-2057500 GCF_021461385.2 Schistocerca piceifrons
GAGGATCTCCTTGCCGAACGCCTCTTGCTGGCCGCACGGCCGGAGACTCGTCGCCACCCCCCGCAATTACCGTCGTGCTGTCCGCATAGCAGCCCTCGACGTAGTCAATGAATTCGTCCGGCAGACCATGGGCTTTAAGCACAGGACGCAAAGCCGCATGGTCCAACGAATCGAACGCCTTGGACACATCGAGAGATGCCATGAACACAGAACGACAGCGGCGGACGGCGCCGACGAGTATCCGGTCGAGGAGGAAAGTGTTCTCCAGCATCCCATCCCTTGGGATGAAAGCCCGCTGACGTTCGTCCACAGCACACATCTGCATCAGGCGAGTCGCCAGAACCTTATGGAAGGTTCGGGCTAGCACCGAGCAGACGGTGATGGGCCGAAAGTCAGCGGGGGATGCTGGGGCGGCTGTCTTAGGCAGCAAAGAGGTCCTGGCTCGGAGGAGGGAAGGGGGGAGCTTGCGGGTAAGCAGGAAAAGGTTTAGGAGTTTGGTGGTGACCTCCGCTGGAAGGCGGCGCAGCTGCACCGGCGAGAGGCCGTCAGGGCCGGCAACGGAGCCTCTGGGCGGCAGGGCGGCCGCAACCTCTTCTGCAGTGATCGGCCTCCATAGGCGCTCGAAGTCAACAGACTCCGAGCGCGGGAGAAGCCGGTCGGGAATGGAGCCAGCGTTGGAAGGTGGCTCTGTCGTGAAGAGGCTGCGCCAGAAGTCCACCAGCCCCGGGATGGTCGACGGCGGCTGGAGCAGGGTGCCATCCAGGAGGCCTCGCACGCAGCGCGCGCGATTCTTCCTGAAGGCATCCTGACATCTGGCATATTCCCACCGGCGGCGCTTCCGCTTGGAGAGCGGAGGGCCACCACCAGACCGCTGCTGGGATGGCGGGCGCAACGTCTTCCTCTTCCTTGCTCCTGCTTCCTCAGAGCCGACAGCACGGAGGGCCTCAGGCAGCCCAGCCGCGACCACTGCCAACGGCGTACCCGGCCCCAAACACGCAAGGTCGTCCAGGGCCGAGAAGCGCGCGGCCGACCGCGGCAGGCCGGCGAGGTGCCTCCATATAGCTTCGTCGACTATAGATGTTTGTGGCGGGCGCTCAAGCTCCGGCGGAGAGGGTGGCCCCTCCGGCAGCGACTCCGGGACGGGTGAATGGCGCAGACCATGCTGCGTCTGTTGTTCCCGCCTCAGCTCCTCTACGTATTCCCGCACCATCGTCCTGTGTGCCACCGTCCTCCTCCTGCACTTGATGGCATCCAGGGTACGGTGCGGAAACAGGGGTAGAAGCTCCTGGTTTGCAAAGAGGACTTTGGAGTCACTGGCACAGAGAAGCCTAGCCTCCGCCAGGGCGAGCTCCCGCATTTCTTCTTCCGCCCACCGAGCTTTCTTCCTATCGGTTGTAATTTCCGCATTTGCCGCTTCCGGATGGGCGCGGCGGCGGTGTTGTCCGAGCCCGATCTTGCTGCGGAAGGCACGGCTGCAAATGCTGCAGTGGAACCATGGCTCCACGGCCTGCTCTACTTCAGGGCGGGTTGGCAGGCTAGCAGTCGGGACTGTTGGGCCGGGTCCTTCAGCGGAAGGCCCGGTACCCGTGTTTTCTTCTCTTGTTGTCCCAACATTAAGGGTTTTGCGATGGAGGGCTGGTAACCCCCCAAAGCCCCAAGTGCGGACTTCCACTCTGCTTACCAGTCCTATCAAGGACTGGCGTATCGGCGGGCCCACGGGAAGGGGGGAAGCCGCAGGCAAGGAGAGGCTAAGAGGGCATGGCCCATGTATTGCGCTTCACTTGCCCAGTAACTATGCCTTAAGAGAGTCATAGTTACTCCCGCCGTTTACCCGCGCTTGCTTGAATTTCTTCACGTTGACATTCAGAGCACTGGGCAGAAATCACATTGCGTCAACACCCGCTAGGGCCATCGCAATGCTTTGTTTTAATTAGACAGTCGGATTCCCCCAGTCCGTGCCAGTTCTGAGTTGATCGTTGAATGGCGGCCGAAGAGAATCCGCGCACCCGCGCGCCCCCGGAGGAGCACGCTAAGGCGGACGCGGCCTCGCAGCAAGGAAGATCCGTGGGAGGCCAAGGCACGGGACCGAGCTCGGATCCTGCACGCAGGTTGAAGCACCGGGGCGCGAACGCCGCGCAGGCGCGCGCATCCTGCACCGCCGGCCAGCACGAGGCCGACCAACGGCGAGAGCAGACCACGCCCGCGCTAAACGCCCGCACTTACCGGCACCCCTACGGCACTCACCTCGCCCAGGCCCGGCACGTTAGCGCTGACCCACTTCCCGACCAAGCCCGACACGCCCCGATCCTCAGAGCCAATCCTTATCCCGAAGTTACGGATCCAATTTGCCGACCTCCCTTACCTACATTATTCTATCGACTAGAGGCTCTTCACCTTGGAGACCTGCTGCGGATATGGGTACGAACCGGCGCGACACCTCCACGTGGCCCTCTCCCGGATTTTCAAGGTCCGAGGGGAAGATCGGGACACCGCCGCAACT
>NW_025729216.1:2062500-2065000 GCF_021461385.2 Schistocerca piceifrons
GAGTAGACGCTTTCGGTGCGACCACCCGTGCTCCCAACTGAGCTTGCCGCTGCCGACAGAGGCCCGGGAGCGTGCGGTCGTGGCATTGCCGGCGGGAGACAACACGCGCCACCTACGGTGACCGGCAGCTCCAACGCCAGCGCCACAGAAGGACAAAAGCCCCACTTGGGTGCCGAAGCGAACTCTCCCAGCACAGCGCACGCGCCAACACATCCGCACAGCTGCGATACAAACCACCAGCGAGAACCGCTGGGGCGACCGAGCAGCAGACGGCGTCGCGGCGCCGAGCGCCGGGCGGCGGCGCATCCTCAACGCACACAGTCCTCAATCGGACCAGCACACTGAAGATGTCCACCGCGCTTCGCACCGGGCCCGCGAGGACCTACTTTGGCCGCACGGCGCCGCGCGCAGGGTGCGCCGGCGCGCAGCTGCGACGCCTGCCGCGTCCGTCGGCCGGCGCGCCTGCCACTGGCCGCCCCCACCAGCCGGCTGTAGCGCGTGCGCCCACGCACCGCGCGGCCAGCACGCCGGGAGGCGCCCCCTCACCGGCCGGGGACGGTCCTACCCAGCCACCGCCGCGTATCGCTTCACACCCAGATGCCGTTCAGTTTCATCGGCATGGTGGGTATCGCTGGAACAACCGGTTAGTACCTCAACCTATCGTCGCCATCACCGATTCACCCCTAGCGAGAACAACCGCACCACAACGGGTTACCATTTCTTCATTTGCGTAACTTCACCAGAAAACGCAGGCGTCCATCGCCATTAGCAACTTCAACGATTATTGCATGCCTGTGTCAGGTGTCACGCCACACTACGTCTGCCCACATACACGCAACAAAATGTGCACGCCTAGACAATACGTGGAAGGTGGCCCCCGTACGTATGCGATGTCCATTGCTCGAACGACTGTCAACCGGCCTCTGTAGCATGTCGCAGATATGGAACGCGGTGCACCATGCTATCACGGTGTTTGAGGAGAGACGACTAGGTCCGAATACATCAACAGACAGCTCATGCTGATCGCCATCCACGGCGTCCGTTCCTCCCACACGTCTCTATGGCGTACCACACTGCAATCCAGCTCTCATAGGGAGACGACACGTAGCTGCGTGCACAATATTTGCACTGTATGGTCCGCCGTTTTTGGGCGCAGTCGTTGTACGGTCACACATGTGCCACGATGTATCATTCAGTACATAAGGACGAATGTGCAGTACAGATTGTGGTTCACGCGTACGACATCAGCGGACAGTTGACACAGGCCGCACCACAACGTAGCCTGCGTACGTCGCATGCGAAGGGCATTGAACATGCAAACTTGTCACCAACCAGCTTGCGAAGGCAGGGGGCAAGGTGTGGACGTGGGGACGTGGGGAGGGGTGGGGGGGGGGGGGGCGGCATGTACGTCCTGCTGCCATCCACATTACAGTGTACAGCAGGAGCATGTGGAAAGTCAGCAAGACTTGCAAGGTGTTTAACATGAAGCGATACACAGGGGAGCGGGCAGTGCGAGTAGCGAACTATATTGCGAGGGTTGCGGGTGGGCAACACTACACTAATTGAACGAGTCGTATAACAATTACAGAGCAGGTTTAGGCGACAACGTGGGTTACGTTAGGGGACAACATGGGTTAGGTTAGGGGACAACATGGGTTAGGTTAGGGGACAACATGGGTTAGGTTAGGGGACAACATGGGTTAGGTTAAGGTACAACATGGGTTAGGTTAAGGTACAACATGGGTTAGGTTAAGGTACAACATGGGTTCGGTTAAGGCACAACATGGGTTAGGTTAAGGCACAACATGGGTTAGGTTAAGGCACAACATGGGTTAGGTTAAGGCACAACATGGGTTAGGTTAAGGCACAACATGGGTTAGGTTAAGGCACAACATGGGTTAGGTTAAGGCACAACATGGGTTAGGTTAAGGCACAACATGGGTTAGGTTAAGGCACAACATGGGTTAGGTTAAGGCACAACATGGGTTAGGTTAAGGCACAACATGGGTTAGGTTAAGGCACAACATGGGTTAGGTTAAGGCACAACATGGGTTAGGTTAAGGCACAACATGGGTTAGGTTAAGGCACAACATGGGTTAGGTTAAGGCACAACATGGGTTAGGTTAAGGTACAACATAGGTTAGGTTAAGGTACAACATAGGTTAGGTTAGGTTACACGTTGTTGTAAGGAAAGGTGTAGAGGAGGGGGGCGGGGGCGGCAGGTTCGTTGATAGTGATTATAGTAAGTGAATGCTTGTGACATGATGAGATTTGTCACGTCAGGATGCACCTTTGGCTTATTAGAGGCGGCGCTCCAATTCTATGCTTGTGTCAGACCTGTGTCTTTGACTCATGTCATTGTTTGTGGGCTGTGACAGGAGGTACTATTGTGATGTTGGGTGCACCGTTGTATAGGACATGTGTGGGTATTGGTGCCTTATCTGCGCAATGGTGGATGTCGAAAGGGGGGGAAATTCTATTTTCCGCATGGACCTCCTGG
>NW_025729216.1:2070000-2072500 GCF_021461385.2 Schistocerca piceifrons
TGGCGACCGTCCAACACACAGTAGCGCATCAGGCGGCCAACCAGAACCTTGTGAAAGGCTCTGGTCAGCACCGAGCACACTGTGATCGGACGAAAGTCAGCAGGGGATGCTGCGGCGGTCTTCTTGGGCAGCAGGGTTGTTCTGGCCTGAAGGAGTCGGGAAGGAAGGGAGCGGGAAAGGAGGAGGAAATTAAGGATCTTGAGGAGAACCTCCCGGGGAAGGCGACGCAGTTGTGTCGGCGTGAGGCCGTCAGGACCTGCAGCAGAATTGCGAGGCGGGAGAGCAGCGGTGGCTTCTTCTGCAGAAATGGGAGCCCAGAGGTCACGGAAGGGCACCCTCTTCGAGAATGGCAGCAGCTCATCGGACAGACCCTCCCCACGCGGAGGTCGAGATCTGACACGTGGTGGAGAGAAGAGGTCTGTCCAAAACTCAATCAGCCCTGGGATGGATGGTGGCTGATGCAAGAGTGTGCCATCGAGAAGTCCGTTGATACAGCGTGCTCCGTTCTTCTTGAAAGCACGCTGGACCACCGCATACTCCCATCTCCTGCGTGCGCGCTTCCGCTCTGGGGGCTGTTGGGTCCGCATACTTGCAGCTTGGTGGACGGCTGGCTCCCTGCTGCCTACTTCATCAAGAACAGACAGCAACATAGCCTGGATTGTTTCACGGCTAGTGGTGGGACCCAGAGCCACGAGATCATCAAGCGAGCGGAATCGGCGGTCTGATTGGGGAAGTTCTACTACAAATGACCAGATGGCTAGGTCAACATCTTCCACTCGAGGTGGAGACTGTGGCAAAGAATGACTGACTGCTGGCTCGCTAGGAGGACCCTGAAGGCCGCGATCCACGCTAGTGAGCTCGGTGACAAAATTCGCAACCATGTCTTTGTAGGGCTGCGCTTTACGCTGACACTTAATTGATTCCAACGTACGCTCGGGGAAGGCCTTTGCAAGTTCCTGGTTTAAAAATCTGCAACCCTGGGTGGCAAGAGTCGCTTCTGCATGGGCCAAACGCAGGAGCTCTTCCTGGGACCACCTGGCCTTCTTCCTCTCGGTCTTGATCTCAGCATTAGCAGCAATCGGATGGGCGCGACGCCGATGGACACCAAGTCCGGTCTTGGTGGAGAAGGACCGCATACAGTCAGGGCAGATGGCGGGGAGCAGCGCTCGACCCGCACCGGTTGGCTGGTTGGCTGGCTCATCAGCTGGCACAGGCGCTCCAGCGGGAGGCCTGGTACCACGTTTGCTTCTGTTAGTTGCACCAGCTGTAACAAAGGCAGGGGGGGAGGTAACCCCCAAGCCCGAAAAAGCACCCTGCTCTGTCGGTCGGGATACTGGAAAGGTACACCTACGCGAAACCTTCCGCAGCACCCTCACGACTCCCGCCACTTGAAGGCCAGAGCTAGGATTTCCCACCGAGAGGCTAATTGAACCATCATCCACCCGACATCACAAGGATGCTGAGGGGTGAATCGAGAGGGTCCATATATTACGCATCAGGTGGGCTTTGAGAGTCATAGTTACTCCCGCCGTTTACCCGCGCTTGCTTGAATTTCTTCACGTTGACATTCAGAGCACTGGGCAGAAATCACATTGCGTCAACACCCGCTAGGGCCATCGCAATGCTTTGTTTTAATTAGACAGTCGGATTCCCCCAGTCCGTGCCAGTTCTGAGTTGATCGTTGAATGGCGGCCGAAGAGAATCCGCGCACCCGCGCGCCCCCGGAGGAGCACGCTAAGGCGGACGCGGCCTCGCAGCAAGGAAGATCCGTGGGAGGCCAAGGCACGGGACCGAGCTCGGATCCTGCACGCAGGTTGAAGCACCGGGGCGCGAACGCCGCGCAGGCGCGCGCATCCTGCACCGCCGGCCAGCACGAGGCCGACCAACGGCGAGAGCAGACCACGCCCGCGCTAAACGCCCGCACTTACCGGCACCCCTACGGCACTCACCTCGCCCAGGCCCGGCACGTTAGCGCTGACCCACTTCCCGACCAAGCCCGACACGCCCCGATCCTCAGAGCCAATCCTTATCCCGAAGTTACGGATCCAATTTGCCGACTTCCCTTACCTACATTATTCTATCGACTAGAGGCTCTTCACCTTGGAGACCTGCTGCGGATATGGGTACGAACCGGCGCGACACCTCCACGTGGCCCTCTCCCGGATTTTCAAGGTCCGAGGGGAAGATCGGGACACCGCCGCAACTGCGGTGCTCTTCGCGTTCCAAACCCTATCTCCCTGCTAGAGGATTCCAGGGAACTCGAACGCTCATGCAGAAAAGAAAACTCTTCCCCGATCTCCCGACGGCGTCTCCGGGTCCTTTTGGGTTACCCCGACGAGCATCTCTAAAAGAGGGGCCCGACTTGTATCGGTTCCGCTGCCGGGTTCCGGAATAGGAACCGGATTCCCTTTCGCCCAACGGGGGCCAGCACAAAGCGCATCATGCTATGACGGCCCCCATCAACATCGGATTTCTCCTAGGGCTTAGGATCGACTGACTC
>NW_025729216.1:2077500-2080000 GCF_021461385.2 Schistocerca piceifrons
CGGCGGCGCATCCTCAACGCACACAGTCCTCAATCGGACCAGCACACTGAAGATGTCCACCGCGCTTCGCACCGGGCCCGCGAGGACCTACTTTGGCCGCACGGCGCCGCGCGCAGGGTGCGCCGGCGCGCAGCTGCGACGCCTGCCGCGTCCGTCGGCCGGCGCGCCTGCCACTGGCCGCCCCCACCAGCCGGCTGTAGCGCGTGCGCCCACGCACCGCGCGGCCAGCACGCCGGGAGGCGCCCCCTCACCGGCCGGGGACGGTCCCACCCAGCCACCGCCGCGTATCGCTTCACACCCAGATGCCGTTCAGTTTCATCGGCATGGTGGGTATCGCTGGAACAACCGGTTAGTACCTCAACCTATCGTCGCCATCACCGATTCACCCCTAGCGAGAACAACCGCACCACAACGGGTTACCATTTCTTCATTTGCGTAACTTCACCAGAAAACGCAGGCGTCCATCGCCATTAGCAACTTCAACGATTATTGCATGCCTGTGTCAGGTGTCACGCCACACTACGTCTGCCCACATACACGCAACAAAATGTGCACGCCTAGACAATACGTGGAAGGTGGCCCCCGTACGTATGCGATGTCCATTGCTCGAACGACTGTCAACCGGCCTCTGTAGCATGTCGCAGATATGGAACGCGGTGCACCATGCTATCACGGTGTTTGAGGAGAGACGACTAGGTCCGAATACATCAACAGACAGCTCATGCTGATCGCCATCCACGGCGTCCGTTCCTCCCACACGTCTCTATGGCGTACCACACTGCAATCCAGCTCTCATAGGGAGACGACACGTAGCTGCGTGCACAATATTTGCACTGTATGGTCCGCCGTTTTTGGGCGCAGTCGTTGTACGGTCACACATGTGCCACGATGTATCATTCAGTACATAAGGACGAATGTGCAGTACAGATTGTGGTTCACGCGTACGACATCAGCGGACAGTTGACACAGGCCGCACCACAACGTAGCCTGCGTACGTCGCATGCGAAGGGCATTGAACATGCAAACTTGTCACCAACCAGCTTGCGAAGGCAGGGGGCAAGGTGTGGACGTGGGGACGTGGGGAGGGGTGGGGGGGGGGGGGCGGCATGTACGTCCTGCTGCCATCCACATTACAGTGTACAGCAGGAGCATGTGGAAAGTCAGCAAGACTTGCAAGGTGTTTAACATGAAGCGATACACAGGGGAGCGGGCAGTGCGAGTAGCGAACTATATTGCGAGGGTTGCGGGTGGGCAACACTACACTAATTGAACGAGTCGTATAACAATTACAGAGCAGGTTTAGGCGACAACGTGGGTTACGTTAGGGGACAACATGGGTTAGGTTAGGGGACAACATGGGTTAGGTTAGGGGACAACATGGGTTAGGTTAGGGGACAACATGGGTTAGGTTAGGGGACAACATGGGTTAGGTTAGGGGACAACATGGGTTAGGTTAAGGTACAACATGGGTTAGGTTAAGGTACAACATGGGTTAGGTTAAGGTACAACATGGGTTCGGTTAAGGCACAACATGGGTTAGGTTAAGGCACAACATGGGTTAGGTTAAGGCACAACATGGGTTAGGTTAAGGCACAACATGGGTTAGGTTAAGGCACAACATGGGTTAGGTTAAGGCACAACATGGGTTAGGTTAAGGCACAACATGGGTTAGGTTAAGGCACAACATGGGTTAGGTTAAGGCACAACATGGGTTAGGTTAAGGCACAACATGGGTTAGGTTAAGGCACAACATGGGTTAGGTTAAGGCACAACATGGGTTAGGTTAAGGCACAACATGGGTTAGGTTAAGGCACAACATGGGTTAGGTTAAGGCACAACATGGGTTAGGTTAAGGTACAACATAGGTTAGGTTAAGGTACAACATAGGTTAGGTTAGGTTACACGTTGTTGTAAGGAAAGGTGTAGAGGAGGGGGGCGGGGGCGGCAGGTTCGTTGATAGTGATTATAGTAAGTGAATGCTTGTGACATGATGAGATTTGTCACGTCAGGATGCACCTTTGGCTTATTAGAGGCGGCGCTCCAATTCTATGCTTGTGTCAGACCTGTGTCTTTGACTCATGTCATTGTTTGTGGGCTGTGACAGGAGGTACTATTGTGATGTTGGGTGCACCGTTGTATAGGACATGTGTGGGTATTGGTGCCTTATCTGCGCAATGGTGGATGTCGAAAGGGGGGGAAATTCTATTTTCCGCATGGACCTCCTGGTCCAGTTGTGATAGTGTGGATTGTGTAATGTGGCGGAGAGGATGCACTGGATGTTGTTCCATGCTGGTGCTTACATATTGTATGTGCGCCCGTTAGAAGCAGAGAGTGGTGCGTGATGAGAGTGTCTGGCTGACGTGTGGTTCCCATTGTGGGCACACTCTTTCAGCATGTATACGGACAGTTGTATATATATTCTGTAATTTGATGGCTCTGCATTGATTACTAATCAGCGCCGTGTGTACGGGTAATCTGGTTCCAGTCCAAAATGTTCCAT
>NW_025729216.1:2085000-2090000 GCF_021461385.2 Schistocerca piceifrons
CACCATAGGTTGTCAAAGGCTCCTGCTATGTCCACAAAGATGACCATGACGTATTTTTCTTCACATTGGGTGGTGTTTAAGACTTGCCGGATTGCCATCTCTGTGGAGGCACCTTGCCTGAAGCCAAACTGGTTTGGAGCTTTGAGGCCTGACTTCTCATACTGTTCCTCGAGGCGGCCAACAATCAGCCGTTCCAGCACCTTGCCGCGTATGGCAAGCAAGCAGATGGGACGGTACGACTTTGGTTCATCCCTTGGCTTCTCCTCCGATTTCAGCAGTATGCATACTCTTCCTACTTTCCATGCTTCCGGTACTGTTTGTTCCCTTAGGCAGGAGTTGAATATGTCCATTAGTATGTCAGGGTGTGTATGCCATATCCTTTTGATTATTTTGTCATCGATGCCATCTGGGCCAGTGGCTTTCTTTGGTTTGCAAGCTTTGATGGCTGCAGCAATTTCTTCACGTGTGAATTCAGGTGAAGTGACTGAGTTGTCATAGTTTTTGTTTCCTTCTTTTACTGCATCCTGGTCAGCTGTATCCTCCTCTGGATTGTCATCTGGTAGCAAGGATTTTAGCAGGTGTTCTACGGTCTCCTTCCATGTTAGGGTGTGAGTCTGGTCGTGAAGTTTTATATTACTAAGTACATTATCAGTGCCACGTTTTGGTCTGAGTATTTCCTGTGCTACTTGCCAGGGATTGTTGCTTTTGTCACAGTCTGTTACCCATTTTTTCCAAGTGTGTTCCTTGGCATTTGTTATTTGTTTTGTATATTCATTTCTCTTCCTGTTGTAGTTCCTTTTGGCTGCCTCAGTCTCGGCCTCATCCCCATTCTTGCGTGCTTGTTGTAGGTTTCGTCGAGCAGTTGTTGTGTCGCGTCGAAGCTGTGTGAGGGTGTCATTCCACCAAGGTACGGAGTCCTGCAGCTGAGTCCTTTTCTTCATGGATCTGTGGCAGCTTAAATTTATTGCTTCCTCCAGGCGCTTCACTTTTTCAGCTACGCTCATTTCCGCACTGTTCATTTGATTGGCTATTTCTCCTGCAAAACATTGGGCAAATATTGGCCATTTTGCTTTGTGTGTGTTGTATTTTCCTTGTTTTGTTGCCTGTCTCGTTCTTTGTGGAGGTAGCACAGTGTAAGATATTGCTCTATGGTCACTGGTTGTCCACTCTTCATGCACCATCCATTCTGCTACAGTTCTTGCTGCTGTTGCTGTACACAGTGTGAGATCTATGTTGCTTTCGCCATTTGGCCCACTGAAGGTTGTTAGTTGTGAGTCCTTGTTTATTATGATAAGGTTGTGCTGGCTTATGAAGTCCTCCAGTATCCTTCCTTCAGCATCAGTTGTGTTACCATGCCACATTGGGGAGGTTGCATTTGCATCCATCCCTATAATTACATGTTTTCCTGTCAGTTTGTTGATAATTGTTTCTAGTTTTTGTAGGAAGCGGTCAAGAGGTTGGCCATATTGACAGTACATGCTTACGAGGTAGAGTTCTCCAAAGGACCCACTTACACTTGCAACAGCTGTGTGTGCATCACATAGGGTAGTGAGTTGCAGCACATTTAGCTCTTTGGTTCTAATTATTATGGCCGCCTTTGGTGTTCCATGCTGAGGGCTGTGAATGACTCGAAAACTTGGAGGATAACCCTTGATTTTGTCCGCAAATGTGTATGGCTCCTGCACCAGTAGTACATCTACTTTGTCCCCCTCCATTCTTTTCACAAGTTGGCCAGGGACTGTTTTAGACCTCTGGCCGTTTATCTGCAGAAACTTTACTGAGTGTTTTCCCAACTCTCTTGCTTTGTTACCATAGGGTGCTTCTTCATTTTTATTCTTCGCCATATTCGGTTTTTCGGTTTACTAATTCCCTTATTCTTTTATACTCTGGGCAAGTTTGGTCCTGAACTGAGTGGTTACAATCCCTCTTCCCACGCTTGCAATTCGCACATTGTGGTGGCTGCTCCTTCTTTTCACACTCTTTAAAGCTGTGACCTGGGATTGCACAGTGTCCACAGATGGTTTCCTTACTTGTACACCTTGCTGATGTGTGGCCATATCCCTGACACTTGTAACATCTGCTAATGCTCGTATAGTTTTGCACCCTGTGGGATGTGCAGCTGAGGTATATACGACCTTGTCGGGTTATGTGGTTCCAAGTTTTTGGTGCTACTTCAAGTACCAGGTTTACTACGTCCCTATTTCTTGGTCCACTTTTGAAAACGACTCGGGTACCATTTGTCACTTCCTCTAGTGTCATTCCTATCCTGGAGAGATTTCTTTCATGCAGTTCGGATTTTAAAGCCTCTTCTTCCATGTCTCTGGGGATATCATACACCATTACCCTAGGATTTCTCTTCTTGGGGTTTGAGAAAATTAGACCTGAACTCCTAAAGTCTTCACATGTTTTAATTTTGTCAGCCTCCTCATCGTTTGGAACTTCGATAATGACGCTATTGTCCTTCAAGGTCCTACATTTCGAAACTCTTACATCTCTGAGTGTTGTTTTTATGACCTTTTTCACTGTTTCTTCCACCTGCTTTCCGTCCTTCTGTGACTTTTCGTCTGGCTTTATGACCAAAACCTTGTTTTGGGGTTTTGAGGGTACAGATTGTTTTGGGACTACAGCTGTTGAGGAAGCCTTTGCAGCATACGTCTCCTGCACTGGTGCTGTATGGAGGTGGACGTTTTTGAGACACCTTAGTTCTGTTTTTAATCCTATTATTTCTGCCTCATATTTTTTTAATATCTGTTCATACACGGATAATTTGCCCAGGATATATTTTTTTTGCCCATTATTGATTTTGTTTGTTTCATTGAAGAGATATGCTTCCATCTCTTCTCTTATTGTCACCATGTTTTGTGTGTCCTCCTTTGATTTAGTGCTCTCCTCATCCATGCTGATCACTGACTGCCTACCAACCTCATTTGTTGGGGCCATACTGTCTTTTCTAGACCCCATTTTGGTGCACTACTTCGGAGGGTTACGCAAGGCAGTTTATGTTGACCAGTTTCATGTGGTGGTGATTGTGAGGCTCCCACTTTCTCGCATTTATTGGCGCGCTACAGGCGTCTTGCGAGGAGATACTGGGCCGCGCCGTTTACGGCGACAGGTTACCGCCACTTTCTTGTGTTTATTTGACGCGCCACAGGCTCCTGGCGAGGAGATGCTGGGCCGCGCCGCTTACGGCGAGACGCTGCCGCGGGACGCTAGAGTGGTGGCTGCACTCGCTGCGCTGGGGACTAGCCTACCGTTGCCAGCTGGGGACCAGGCTTCCGGCCGCCTGCCTGCAGCAGGGGAGGGCGCGCTCGCGGCTGGTCTGCTGGCGCGCAGCAGCAGAACAAGAGGAATGCGAAGGAATGCGAAGCCTAGTGCCGCCCGCACGCCGTCGCTGCCCCAGAAACACAGATTCACGTACGGAGGGGTTCATACAGTAATAATCCTACTTCTATTCCTACCCTAGTGCTGCACAGTCTTTTCTCTCAACTGCAGTTTATGTACTGCATCGAAGCTGCCATCAAGTCCAGGGGAGACGCTGTTTACAACATTACTAAAGCTATTTGATTCTTAATACTAAGGCACTGGGGATCTTTTTTTTTTTCACTATATATGAGAGAGGATAGTCCTCTCTCTCACTTTGTCACCTAGAATTCTGCAGATCGTCTCTGTCCTGTCAGTGCAAGGCTCGGATTTCCGATGTGCGGACCGAATTCTGTGAGACGTTGTGGCTCACAGTACGTTTCCTATTTGATATTTACCACCTGACTATGAATATTGCGTCCACACATTGCATGAAAGGGGATAGAGTGAACTCTCTTTTCCTCCTCTTACATTCATCCCAGCTTCCAAAGTCTATTGATACTGGGTGTTTGAATTTCCGACATGCCCAGCAGCCAGCGCTCGCCTCACGCGTGCCAACAAGCGCTATTTGATATTTTAGTTTACACTTTCATAAGTTGTTTTAAGCACAGTACGTTTTAGGAGAAAGCATACGCTTTCGTTTTATAAGTTTGTGTTTCTCGTTACTACATTTATTTTTAAAATAGAGCTACTACTGCATGCGCAACGACTGTGTCCGTCACGGTCTAAGAAGCCGGTCGTGCCAACAAACGCTATTTGATCTTTTAGTTCACAGTTACCAGAAAATTTTTAAGCACACTACGTTTAAGGGGACAGCATACACGTCCGTGTCATGTGTCCGCTTTTCCCACTACTGCATTAATTCTTATGGTAAAGTGATACTACATGCGCACTACCGCGACCGTCTCGCTTTTCAAAACGGCGTGCGTGTCAACCGACGCAATTTGGTCTGCCAGTTTACAAATTTCGTAAATTTTTTTAAGATTACTACGTTGCAGGGGAAGGCATGCACGTCCGTGTTTCGAGTTCGCTTTACCCCTTTTTTTTTAGCTTACTTTCACTATGGAAGGATTTTATAAATCGCGGCGCAAGTCATTTCTCGCGTGGGACAGCTTGCAGATTGCTAAAAGTATAACAGCTTCACTTACAGTAACAGTGTCTTCCACGGCATCACAGGAACGCTGCTGGAGCCTGGAGATATTTCGTGGAGCACGATGAAGCACTTTCTTAAGAATTGGGAAACTAAAACAGAATTTCGTTGACCACAAATTTGATCGACGAGTAGACACTTCCTACTGGATAAACTACTATCAGAAAACAGCCAAATTTATATGGTGCACACGCTGGAGCATTTCACAGCTTCCTTTATTATTTCGACGTGATCGATGCACTTCTTCACTATAACAGCGACGTTGGAGTGGCTACTACGTTACACATACACCGGCGGCACCTTGCGTTTCGTTCCACATCCCATATCTTAGAGACCGTTTGGGCTATGGGCTTGAGATTTTTGCACCGCACGTAATCTGTATGCCCGCAGATATATCCCGATTTTCACGGTGATGCCTGTGATACATTCGAAATAATGTGCGAAGACATCGGACCGGACGCGCGAGCTTAGCGGCGCGCAGACGAGGCGC
>NW_025729216.1:2095000-2097500 GCF_021461385.2 Schistocerca piceifrons
TTTCAACGGGGTCCGCCTCGGGACGCACGAGCACGCACGAGGCGGTCGCACGCCTTCGGCTCGCCCCACCGGCAGGACGTCCCACGATACATGCCAGTTAAACACCGACGGGCGGTGAACCAACAGCGTGGGACACAAATCCAACTACGAGCTTTTTAACCGCAACAACTTTAATATACGCTATTGGAGCTGGAATTACCGCGGCTGCTGGCACCAGACTTGCCCTCCAATAGATACTCGTTAAAGGATTTAAAGTGTACTCATTCCGATTACGGGGCCTCGGATGAGTCCCGTATCGTTATTTTTCGTCACTACCTCCCCGTGCCGGGAGTGGGTAATTTGCGCGCCTGCTGCCTTCCTTGGATGTGGTAGCCGTTTCTCAGGCTCCCTCTCCGGAATCGAACCCTGATTCCCCGTTACCCGTTACAACCATGGTAGGCGCAGAACCTACCATCGACAGTTGATAAGGCAGACATTTGAAAGATGCGTCGCCGGTACGAGGACCGTGCGATCAGCCCAAAGTTATTCAGAGTCACCAAGGCAAACGGACCGGACGAGCCGACCGATTGGTTTTGATCTAATAAAAGCGTCCCTTCCATCTCTGGTCGGGACTCTGTTTGCATGTATTAGCTCTAGAATTACCACAGTTATCCAAGTAACGTGGGTACGATCTAAGGAACCATAACTGATTTAATGAGCCATTCGCGGTTTCACCTTAATGCGGCTTGTACTGAGACATGCATGGCTTAATCTTTGAGACAAGCATATGACTACTGGCAGGATCAACCAGGGAGCTGCGTCAACTAGAGCTGAGCAGCCGGCCGCCCGGGAGTGTGTCCCGGGGGCCCGCGCGAACACGCAAGCGTCCGCTCAATCATTCTGCAAACAGGAGGAGGCTGAGCTCCCCTGCACAATACACCTCGAAACCCTCTCAGGTCCCGGCGGCGCGCAGCGCCGTCCCAAGTACTTGGCCGGGTTCGAGAGAGGCGCAATCGCCCGGAGTTAGGCGAGTAGACGCTTTCGGTGCGACCACCCGTGCTCCCAACTGAGCTTGCCGCTGCCGACAGAGGCCCGGGAGCGTGCTGTCGTGGCATTGCCGGCGGGAGACAACACGCGCCACCTACGGTGACCGGCAGCTCCAACGCCAGCGCCACAGAAGGACAAAAGCCCCACTTGGGTGCCGAAGCGAACTCTCCCAGCACAGCGCACGCGCCAACACATCCGCACAGCTGCGATACAAACCACCAGCGAGAACCGCTGGGGCGACCGAGCAGCAGACGGCGTCGCGGCGCCGAGCGCCGGGCGGCGGCGCATCCTCAACGCACACAGTCCTCAATCGCACCAGCACACTGAAGATGTCCACCGCGCTTCGCACCGGGCCCGCGAGGACCTACTTTGGCCGCACGGCGCCGCGCGCAGGGTGCGCCGGCGCGCAGCTGCGACGCCTGCCGCGTCCGTCGGCCGGCGCGCCTGCCACTGGCCGCCCCCACCAGCCGGCTGTAGCGCGTGCGCCCACGCACCGCGCGGCCAGCACGCCGGGAGGCGCCCCCTCACCGGCCGGGGACGGTCCCACCCAGCCACCGCCGCGTATCGCTTCACACCCAGATGCCGTTCAGTTTCATCGGCATGGTGGGTATCGCTGGAACAACCGGTTAGTACCTCAACCTATCGTCGCCATCATCGATTCACCCCTAGCGAGAACAACCGCACCACAACGGGTTACCATTTCTTCATTTGCGTAACTTCATCAGAAAACGCAGGCGTCCATCGCCATTAGCAACTTCAACGATTATTGCATGCCTGTGTCAGGTGTCACGCCACACTACGTCTGCCCACATACACGCAACAAAATGTGCACGCCTAGACAATACGTGGAAGGTGGCCCCCGTACGTATGCGATGTCCATTGCTCGAACGACTGTCAACCGGCCTCTGTAGCATGTCGCAGATATGGAACGCGGTGCACCATGCTATCACGGTGTTTGAGGAGAGACGACTAGGTCCGAATACATCAACAGACAGCTCATGCTGATCGCCATCCACGGCGTCCGTTCCTCCCACACGTCTCTATGGCGTACCACACTGCAATCCAGCTCTCATAGGGAGACGACACGTAGCTGCGTGCACAATATTTGCACTGTATGGTCCGCCGTTTTTGGGCGCAGTCGTTGTACAGTCACACATGTGCCACGATGTATCATTCAGTACATAAGGACGAATGTGCAGTACAGATTGTGGTTCACGCGTACGACATCAGCGGACAGTTGACACAGGCCGCACCACAACGTAGCCTGCGTACGTCGCATGCGAAGGGCATTGAACATGCAAACTTGTCACCAACCAGCTTGCGAAGGCAGGGGGCAAGGTGTGGACGTGGGGACGTGGGGAGGGGTGGGGGGGGGCAGCATGTACGTCCTGCTGCCATCCACATTACAGTGTACAGCAGGAGCATGTGGAAAGTCAGCAAGACTTGCAAGGTGTTTAACATGAAGCGATACACA
>NW_025729216.1:2105000-2110000 GCF_021461385.2 Schistocerca piceifrons
GTACAGGTAGCGTGTTGCGCGACACGACACGCACATCGAAAGACATGCAGTCTAGTCGGTAATGATCCTTCCGCAGGTTCACCTACGGAAACCTTGTTACGACTTTTACTTCCTCTAAATGATCAAGTTTGGTCATCTTTCCGGTAGCATCGGCAACGACAGAGTCAATGCCGCGTACCAGTCCGAAGACCTCACTAAATCATTCAATCGGTAGTAGCGACGGGCGGTGTGTACAAAGGGCAGGGACGTAATCAACGCGAGCTTATGACTCGCGCTTACTGGGAATTCCTCGTTCATGGGGAACAATTGCAAGCCCCAATCCCTAGCACGAAGGAGGTTCAGCGGGTTACCCCGACCTTTCGGCCTAGGAAGACACGCTGATTCCTTCAGTGTAGCGCGCGTGCGGCCCAGAACATCTAAGGGCATCACAGACCTGTTATTGCTCAATCTCGTGCGGCTAGAAGCCGCCTGTCCCTCTAAGAAGAAAAGTAATCGCTGACAGCACGAAGGATGTCACGCGACTAGTTAGCAGGCTAGAGTCTCGTTCGTTATCGGAATTAACCAGACAAATCGCTCCACCAACTAAGAACGGCCATGCACCACCACCCACCGAATCAAGAAAGAGCTATCAATCTGTCAATCCTTCCGGTGTCCGGGCCTGGTGAGGTTTCCCGTGTTGAGTCAAATTAAGCCGCAGGCTCCACTCCTGGTGGTGCCCTTCCGTCAATTCCTTTAAGTTTCAGCTTTGCAACCATACTTCCCCCGGAACCCAAAAGCTTTGGTTTCCCGGAGGCTGCCCGCCGAGTCATCGGAGGAACTGCGGCGGATCGCTGGCTGGCATCGTTTATGGTTAGAACTAGGGCGGTATCTGATCGCCTTCGAACCTCTAACTTTCGTTCTTGATTAATGAAAACATACTTGGCAAATGCTTTCGCTTCTGTTCGTCTTGCGACGATCCAAGAATTTCACCTCTAACGTCGCAATACGAATGCCCCCGCCTGTCCCTATTAATCATTACCTCGGGTTCCGAAAACCAACAAAATAGAACCGAGGTCCTATTCCATTATTCCATGCACACAGTATTCAGGCGGGCTTGCCTGCTTTAAGCACTCTAATTTGTTCAAAGTAAACGTGCCGGCCCACCGAGACACTCAATAAAGAGCACCCTGGTAGGATTTCAACGGGGTCCGCCTCGGGACGCACGAGCACGCACGAGGCGGTCGCACGCCTTCGGCTCGCCCCACCGGCAGGACGTCCCACGATACATGCCAGTTAAACACCGACGGGCGGTGAACCAACAGCGTGGGACACAAATCCAACTACGAGCTTTTTAACCGCAACAACTTTAATATACGCTATTGGAGCTGGAATTACCGCGGCTGCTGGCACCAGACTTGCCCTCCAATAGATACTCGTTAAAGGATTTAAAGTGTACTCATTCCGATTACGGGGCCTCGGATGAGTCCCGTATCGTTATTTTTCGTCACTACCTCCCCGTGCCGGGAGTGGGTAATTTGCGCGCCTGCTGCCTTCCTTGGATGTGGTAGCCGTTTCTCAGGCTCCCTCTCCGGAATCGAACCCTGATTCCCCGTTACCCGTTACAACCATGGTAGGCGCAGAACCTACCATCGACAGTTGATAAGGCAGACATTTGAAAGATGCGTCGCCGGTACGAGGACCGTGCGATCAGCCCAAAGTTATTCAGAGTCACCAAGGCAAACGGACCGGACGAGCCGACCGATTGGTTTTGATCTAATAAAAGCGTCCCTTCCATCTCTGGTCGGGACTCTGTTTGCATGTATTAGCTCTAGAATTACCACAGTTATCCAAGTAACGTGGGTACGATCTAAGGAACCATAACTGATTTAATGAGCCATTCGCGGTTTCACCTTAATGCGGCTTGTACTGAGACATGCATGGCTTAATCTTTGAGACAAGCATATGACTACTGGCAGGATCAACCAGGGAGCTGCGTCAACTAGAGCTGAGCAGCCGGCCGCCCTGGAGTGTGTCCCGGGGGCCCGCGCGAACACGCAAGCGTCCGCTCAATCATTCTGCAAACAGGAGGAGGCTGAGCTCCCCTGCACAATACACCTCGAAACCCTCTCAGGTCCCGGCGGCGCGCAGCGCCGTCCCAAGTACTTGGCCGGGTTCGAGAGAGGCGCAATCGCCCGGAGTTAGGCGAGTAGACGCTTTCGGTGCGACCACCCGTGCTCCCAACTGAGCTTGCCGCTGCCGACAGAGGCCCGGGAGCGTGCTGTCGTGGCATTGCCGGCGGGAGACAACACGCGCCACCTACGGTGACCGGCAGCTCCAACGCCAGCGCCACAGAAGGACAAAAGCCCCACTTGGGTGCCGAAGCGAACTCTCCCAGCACAGCGCACGCGCCAACACATCCGCACAGCTGCGATACAAACCACCAGCGAGAACCGCTGGGGCGACCGAGCAGCAGACGGCGTCGCGGCGCCGAGCGCCGGGCGGCGGCGCATCCTCAACGCACACAGTCCTCAATCGCACCAGCACACTGAAGATGTCCACCGCGCTTCGCACCGGGCCCGCGAGGACCTACTTTGGCCGCACGGCGCCGCGCGCAGGGTGCGCCGGCGCGCAGCTGCGACGCCTGCCGCGTCCGTCGGCCGGCGCGCCTGCCACTGGCCGCCCCCACCAGCCGGCTGTAGCGCGTGCGCCCACGCACCGCGCGGCCAGCACGCCGGGAGGCGCCCCCTCACCGGCCGGGGACGGTCCCACCCAGCCACCGCCGCGTATCGCTTCACACCCAGATGCCGTTCAGTTTCATCGGCATGGTGGGTATCGCTGGAACAACCGGTTAGTACCTCAACCTATCGTCGCCATCACCGATTCACCCCTAGCGAGAACAACCGCACCACAACGGGTTACCATTTCTTCATTTGCGTAACTTCACCAGAAAACGCAGGCGTCCATCGCCATTAGCAACTTCAACGATTATTGCATGCCTGTGTCAGGTGTCACGCCACACTACGTCTGCCCACATACACGCAACAAAATGTGCACGCCTAGACAATACGTGGAAGGTGGCCCCCGTACGTATGCGATGTCCATTGCTCGAACGACTGTGAACCGGCCTCTGTAGCATGTCGCAGATATGGAACGCGGTGCACCATGCTATCACGGTGTTTGAGGAGAGACGACTAGGTCCGAATACATCAACAGACAGCTCATGCTGATCGCCATCCACGGCGTCCGTTCCTCCCACACGTCTCTATGGCGTACCACACTGCAATCCAGCTCTCATAGGGAGACGACACGTAGCTGCGTGCACAATATTTGCACTGTATGGTCCGCCGTTTTTGGGCGCAGTCGTTGTACGGTCACACATGTGCCACGATGTATCATTCAGTACATAAGGACGAATGTGCAGTACAGATTGTGGTTCACGCGTACGACATCAGCGGACAGTTGACACAGGCCGCACCACAACGTAGCCTGCGTACGTCGCATGCGAAGGGCATTGAACATGCAAACTTGTCACCAACCAGCTTGCGAAGGCAGGGGGCAAGGTGTGGACGTGGGGACGTGGGGAGGGGTGGGGGGGGGGCGGCATGTACGTCCTGCTGCCATCCACATTACAGTGTACAGCAGGAGCATGTGGAAAGTCAGCAAGACTTGCAAGGTGTTTAACATGAAGCGATACACAGGGGAGCGGGCAGTGCGAGTAGCGAACTATATTGCGAGGGTTGCGGGTGGGCAACACTACACTAATTGAACGAGTCGTATAACAATTACAGAGCAGGTTTAGGCGACAACGTGGGTTACGTTAGGGGACAACATGGGTTAGGTTAGGGGACAACATGGGTTAGGTTAGGGGACAACATGGGTTAGGTTAGGGGACAACATGGGTTAGGTTAGGGGACAACATGGGTTAGGTTAAGGTACAACATGGGTTAGGTTAAGGTACAACATGGGTTAGGTTAAGGTACAACATGGGTTAGGTTAAGGTACAACATGGGTTCGGTTAAGGCACAACATGGGTTAGGTTAAGGCACAACATGGGTTAGGTTAAGGCACAACATGGGTTAGGTTAAGGCACAACATGGGTTAGGTTAAGGCACAACATGGGTTAGGTTAAGGCACAACATGGGTTAGGTTAAGGCACAACATGGGTTAGGTTAAGGCACAACATGGGTTAGGTTAAGGCACAACATGGGTTAGGTTAAGGCACAACATGGGTTAGGTTAAGGCACAACATGGGTTAGGTTAAGGCACAACATGGGTTAGGTTAAGGCACAACATGGGTTAGGTTAAGGCACAACATGGGTTAGGTTAAGGCACAACATGGGTTAGGTTAAGGCACAACATGGGTTAGGTTAAGGCACAACATGGGTTAGGTTAAGGTACAACATAGGTTAGGTTAAGGTACAACATAGGTTAGGTTAGGTTACACGTTGTTGTAAGGAAAGGTGTAGAGGAGGGGGGCGGGGGCGGCAGGTTCGTTGATAGTGATTATAGTAAGTGAATGCTTGTGACATGATGAGATTTGTCACGTCAGGATGCACCTTTGGCTTATTAGAGGCGGCGCTCCAATTCTATGCTTGTGTCAGACCTGTGTCTTTGACTCATGTCATTGTTTGTGGGCTGTGACAGGAGGTACTATTGTGATGTTGGGTGCACCGTTGTATAGGACATGTGTGGGTATTGGTGCCTTATCTGCGCAATGGTGGATGTCGAAAGGGGGGGAAATTCTATTTTCCGCATGGACCTCCTGGTCCGGTTGTGATAGTGTGGATTGTGTAATGTGGCGGAGAGGATGCACTGGATGTTGTTCCATGCTGGTGCTTACATATTGTATGTGCGCCCGTTAGAAGCAGAGAGTGGTGCGTGATGAGAGTGTCTGGCTGACGTGTGGTTCCCATTGTGGGCACACTCTTTCAGCATGTATACGGACAGTTGTATATATATTCTGTAATTTGATGGCTCTGCATTGATTACTAATCAGCGCCGTGTGTACGGGTAATCTGGTT
>NW_025729216.1:2117500-2120000 GCF_021461385.2 Schistocerca piceifrons
ACGATACATGCCAGTTAAACACCGACGGGCGGTGAACCAACAGCGTGGGACACAAATCCAACTACGAGCTTTTTAACCGCAACAACTTTAATATACGCTATTGGAGCTGGAATTACCGCGGCTGCTGGCACCAGACTTGCCCTCCAATAGATACTCGTTAAAGGATTTAAAGTGTACTCATTCCGATTACGGGGCCTCGGATGAGTCCCGTATCGTTATTTTTCGTCACTACCTCCCCGTGCCGGGAGTGGGTAATTTGCGCGCCTGCTGCCTTCCTTGGATGTGGTAGCCGTTTCTCAGGCTCCCTCTCCGGAATCGAACCCTGATTCCCCGTTACCCGTTACAACCATGGTAGGCGCAGAACCTACCATCGACAGTTGATAAGGCAGACATTTGAAAGACGCGTCGCCGGTACGATGACCGTGCGATCAGCCCAAAGTTATTCAGAGTCACCAAGGCAAACGGACCGGACGAGCCGACCGATTGGTTTTGATCTAATAAAAGCGTCCCTTCCATCTCTGGTCGGGACTCTGTTTGCATGTATTAGCTCTAGAATTACCACAGTTATCCAAGTAACGTGGGTACGATCTAAGGAACCATAACTGATTTAATGAGCCATTCGCGGTTTCACCTTAATGCGGCTTGTACTGAGACATGCATGGCTTAATCTTTGAGACAAGCATATGACTACTGGCAGGATCAACCAGGGAGCTGCGTCAACTAGAGCTGAGCAGCCGGCCGCCCGGGAGTGTGTCCCGGGGGCCCGCGCGAACACGCAAGCGTCCGCTCAATCATTCTGCAAACAGGAGGAGGCTGAGCTCCCCTGCACAATACACCTCGAAACCCTCTCAGGTCCCGGCGGCGCGCAGCGCCGTCCCAAGTACTTGGCCGGGTTCGAGAGAGGCGCAATCGCCCGGAGTTAGGCGAGTAGACGCTTTCGGTGCGACCACCCGTGCTCCCAACTGAGCTTGCCGCTGCCGACAGAGGCCCGGGAGCGTGCTGTCGTGGCATTGCCGGCGGGAGACAACACGCGCCACCTACGGTGACCGGCAGCTCCAACGCCAGCGCCACAGAAGGACAAAAGCCCCACTTGGGTGCCGAAGCGAACTCTCCCAGCACAGCGCACGCGCCAACACATCCGCACAGCTGCGATACAAACCACCAGCGAGAACCGCTGGGGCGACCGAGCAGCAGACGGCGTCGCGGCGCCGAGCGCCGGGCGGCGGCGCATCCTCAACGCACACAGTCCTCAATCGGACCAGCACACTGAAGATGTCCACCGCGCTTCGCACCGGGCCCGCGAGGACCTACTTTGGCCGCACGGCGCCGCGCGCAGGGTGCGCCGGCGCGCAGCTGCGACGCCTGCCGCGTCCGTCGGCCGGCGCGCCTGCCACTGGCCGCCCCCACCAGCCGGCTGTAGCGCGTGCGCCCACGCACCGCGCGGCCAGCACGCCGGGAGGCGCCCCCTCACCGGCCGGGGACGGTCCCACCCAGCCACCGCCGCGTATCGCTTCACACCCAGATGCCGTTCAGTTTCATCGGCATGGTGGGTATCGCTGGAACAACCGGTTAGTACCTCAACCTATCGTCGCCATCACCGATTCACCCCTAGCGAGAACAACCGCACCACAACGGGTTACCATTTCTTCATTTGCGTAACTTCACCAGAAAACGCAGGCGTCCATCGCCATTAGCAACTTCAACGATTATTGCATGCCTGTGTCAGGTGTCACGCCACACTACGTCTGCCCACATACACGCAACAAAATGTGCACGCCTAGACAATACGTGGAAGGTGGCCCCCGTACGTATGCGATGTCCATTGCTCGAACGACTGTCAACCGGCCTCTGTAGCATGTCGCAGATATGGAACGCGGTGCACCATGCTATCACGGTGTTTGAGGAGAGACGACTAGGTCCGAATACATCAACAGACAGCTCATGCTGATCGCCATCCACGGCGTCCGTTCCTCCCACACGTCTCTATGGCGTACCACACTGCAATCCAGCTCTCATAGGGAGACGACACGTAGCTGCGTGCACAATATTTGCACTGTATGGTCCGCCGTTTTTGGGCGCAGTCGTTGTACGGTCACACATGTGCCACGATGTATCATTCAGTACATAAGGACGAATGTGCAGTACAGATTGTGGTTCACGCGTACGACATCAGCGGACAGTTGACACAGGCCGCACCACAACGTAGCCTGCGTACGTCGCATGCGAAGGGCATTGAACATGCAAACTTGTCACCAACCAGCTTGCGAAGGCAGGGGGCAAGGTGTGGACGTGGGGACGTGGGGAGGGGTGGGGGGGGGGGGGCGGCATGTACGTCCTGCTGCCATCCACATTACAGTGTACAGCAGGAGCATGTGGAAAGTCAGCAAGACTTGCAAGGTGTTTAACATGAAGCGATACACAGGGGAGCGGGCAGTGCGAGTAGCGAACTATATTGCGAGGGTTGCGGGTGGGCAACACTACACTAATTGAACGAGTCGTA
>NW_025729216.1:2125000-2127500 GCF_021461385.2 Schistocerca piceifrons
GACGGAGGGTCGGACCCATCCATCGGCAAGATGGAATGCCGAGGCCCCCCTGGGCAACAGGAGCGTGGAAGTATCCCAGGGGGGTGTCCGCCGGAAGGCGGAACCATCTCCTGACGGCGGCCCGGATGGTAACGTCGGCCGACTTCAATGCACCCACCCGGGTGCGGCTGAGGGCCAGCCCGTGGTACAGGCCAGGGAGAAGTACGTTGGTGAGAGCGTGGAGGCGCTGTTGCGGCTTCAGCGGAGCTCGGGAGATGACGTCAAGCTGCTCCACCAGGTGGCTACGTGGATTGAAGACACAGCGACCCGCCGTGGAAAATTGCAGCCCCAGGTACCGGAAGGTTTCACCCACACGCAGGGCAGGCATGGTGGTATTGCCTGCTGTGAAGGTGACATTGCTGTCCACCTTCACCTTCTTCTCGCGCCCTGACGCGACTAAGGCGAGGGTGAAACACTTCCGGGCGTTGATCTGCAGCCCCAGGTGGGCGAGGGCTGCGGTAGCTGCGTCGATGAGGGACTGCAAGCCCCTCGGGGTCGCTGCAAACAGCAAGACGTCATCCGCAAAGGCCGCAGCGTTGACTCTGCGACCGAGGATCCGAGCTCCGATGTGGGAGGGCAGTTGGCCTAAAACGTAGTCCACCGCAAAGTTGAACAGGAGGGGGGAGAGGGGATCGCCCTGGCGAACGCCCCGTGCTGGCTGCACAGACACGCCCACGCCGGCGCCGTCCGCTATCACTGTCGTGCTGCCCTCGTAGCACCGCTCGACATACTCGACAAAGCAATCCGGCAGGCCATGCGCCTTCAGCACGGGGCGAAGGGCAGCATGATCTACCGAATCGAATGCCTTAGATACGTCGATCGATGCCACAAAGACAGAGCGGCAGGAGCGAACTGCGTCGGTGAGAGCAGTGTCCAAGATGAAGGTATTTTCCAACATCCCATCCCGAGGGATGAATGCCCGCTGACGTTCGTCCACAGCACATGCGCGCATCAGGCGTGACGCGAGAACCTTGTGAAAGGTCCGCGCCAACACCGAGCAGACCGTAATGGGGCGAAAGTCAGCGGGGGATGTTGGTGCAGCCGTTTTCGGGAGAAGGGACGTCCGCGCGCGAAGCAGGCGTTCCGGAAGGGCGCGGGCCAGAAGGAAGAGATTCATCACTTTCACCAGGACTTCGTGCGGCAGGCGCCGCAACTCCGCTGGGGTAAGGCCGTCCGGCCCGGCTGCTGATCCCCTGGGCGGCAACGCGGCGGCGACCTCCTCATGTGTGACCGGCCCCCATATGCACTCGAGAGCGACAGGCTCTGAGTGCGGGAGGAGGCGGTCACGAATGAAGCCCGCGGTGGAGATGGGCTTCTTGGTGAAGAGGTCCGCCCAGAAGTCCAGCAGACCAGGGATGGCAGGTGGCGGCTGGAGCAGGGTGCCATCCAAAAGGCCGCGCACGCAACGTGCACGCGACCGTCGGAAGGCATCCTGCGTTCTCGCGTACTCCCAGCGGCGCCGCTTGCGCTTCTGCGTCGGCGGCGCAGCAGGCGGCCGCTTCGATGGTTGGCGCGGCCGCTGTGTCCTGGTGATCGATCTCTCCCCTCTGGACCCGACCGACGCAAGGGCATCCGGGAGCATGCCCAGGATGACATCGGGCGGCGTGCCCCGCCCCAGACCTATGACACGATCCAGGGCAGAGAAACGCTGGGCGGAAGCGGGTAGCCCCGCCAGATGCTCCCAGATGGCGGCGTCAGTCGGCCCCTCCGGCGGCGGCCCGGTGGTGTCGGCCGCGAAGTCCTCGGCTGCGTCGACGGGCGGCGCAGCGGCCTCGCCCGCGTCAGACAGCGGGCTCGCTGCTCCCCGGCGGGACGCCGGCTCTTCCCCCCGACCGATCTCAAGCGCCTCCATGAATTGGCGGACAAGCTGCTTGTGGGCAGCTTGCCGCCGTCGGCACTTGATTGCCTCAAGCGTTCGGTCGGGGAACATCCTGATGAGTTCTTGATTTACAAAGAAGAACCGGGCGTCCCTCTCGAGGAACAGTTCGGCCTCTGCCTTGGCGAGCGACAGGACTTCTTCCTCCGTCCACCTCGCGCGATGCCTCTCCGTGACGATCTCCGCGTTGGCGGCCGCAAGGTGTTGGCGGCGGCGATGGACCCCGAGACCGTTCTTGGTGGTGAAGCTGCGGTGGCACTCACTACAGGTGTATTCAGCTGCAAAAGTTACAAGATTTTCGGCACGGCCGGTTGGCCGGCTAGGTGCTGGGGGAGTTGGGGTGGCACCTTCAGCGGAAGGGCCACCACTTATTCTCTGATTACTGCCCCCAACTAAACAAAGGGATAGTGCGAGGGGGGGCTGGTAACCCCCCCAAGCCCCTGGTGCGGTCTTCCACTCTGCGAAAATCAGCGGGCCCACGAGAAGGGGAGAAGACCGCAGGAGAGGAGAGGCTAAGAGGGCTAGGCCCATGTATTGCGCATCACTCTCCCTGTAACTATAACCCAAGGAGAGTCATAGTTACTC
>NW_025729216.1:2132500-2135000 GCF_021461385.2 Schistocerca piceifrons
GAGTGGGTAATTTGCGCGCCTGCTGCCTTCCTTGGATGTGGTAGCCGTTTCTCAGGCTCCCTCTCCGGAATCGAACCCTGATTCCCCGTTACCCGTTACAACCATGGTAGGCGCAGAACCTACCATCGACAGTTGATAAGGCAGACATTTGAAAGATGCGTCGCCGGTACGAGGACCGTGCGATCAGCCCAAAGTTATTCAGAGTCACCAAGGCAAACGGACCGGACGAGCCGACCGATTGGTTTTGATCTAATAAAAGCGTCCCTTCCATCTCTGGTCGGGACTCTGTTTGCATGTATTAGCTCTAGAATTACCACAGTTATCCAAGTAACGTGGGTACGATCTAAGGAACCATAACTGATTTAATGAGCCATTCGCGGTTTCACCTTAATGCGGCTTGTACTGAGACATGCATGGCTTAATCTTTGAGACAAGCATATGACTACTGGCAGGATCAACCAGGGAGCTGCGTCAACTAGAGCTGAGCAGCCGGCCGCCCGGGAGTGTGTCCCGGGGGCCCGCGCGAACACGCAAGCGTCCGCTCAATCATTCTGCAAACAGGAGGAGGCTGAGCTCCCCTGCACAATACACCTCGAAACCCTCTCAGGTCCCGGCGGCGCGCAGCGCCGTCCCAAGTACTTGGCCGGGTTCGAGAGAGGCGCAATCGCCCGGAGTTAGGCGAGTAGACGCTTTCGGTGCGACCACCCGTGCTCCCAACTGAGCTTGCCGCTGCCGACAGAGGCCCGGGAGCGTGCTGTCGTGGCATTGCCGGCGGGAGACAACACGCGCCACCTACGGTGACCGGCAGCTCCAACGCCAGCGCCACAGAAGGACAAAAGCCCCACTTGGGTGCCGAAGCGAACTCTCCCAGCACAGCGCACGCGCCAACACATCCGCACAGCTGCGATACAAACCACCAGCGAGAACCGCTGGGGCGACCGAGCAGCAGACGGCGTCGCGGCGCCGAGCGCCGGGCGGCGGCGCATCCTCAACGCACACAGTCCTCAATCGGACCAGCACACTGAAGATGTCCACCGCGCTTCGCACCGGGCCCGCGAGGACCTACTTTGGCCGCACGGCGCCGCGCGCAGGGTGCGCCGGCGCGCAGCTGCGACGCCTGCCGCGTCCGTCGGCCGGCGCGCCTGCCACTGGCCGCCCCCACCAGCCGGCTGTAGCGCGTGCGCCCACGCACCGCGCGGCCAGCACGCCGGGAGGCGCCCCCTCACCGGCCGGGGACGGTCCCACCCAGCCACCGCCGCGTATCGCTTCACACCCAGATGCCGTTCAGTTTCATCGGCATGGTGGGTATCGCTGGAACAACCGGTTAGTACCTCAACCTATCGTCGCCATCACCGATTCACCCCTAGCGAGAACAACCGCACCACAACGGGTTACCATTTCTTCATTTGCGTAACTTCACCAGAAAACGCAGGCGTCCATCGCCATTAGCAACTTCAACGATTATTGCATGCCTGTGTCAGGTGTCACGCCACACTACGTCTGCCCACATACACGCAACAAAATGTGCACGCCTAGACAATACGTGGAAGGTGGCCCCCGTACGTATGCGATGTCCATTGCTCGAACGACTGTCAACCGGCCTCTGTAGCATGTCGCAGATATGGAACGCGGTGCACCATGCTATCACGGTGTTTGAGGAGAGACGACTAGGTCCGAATACATCAACAGACAGCTCATGCTGATCGCCATCCACGGCGTCCGTTCCTCCCACACGTCTCTATGGCGTACCACACTGCAATCCAGCTCTCATAGGGAGACGACACGTAGCTGCGTGCACAATATTTGCACTGTATGGTCCGCCGTTTTTGGGCGCAGTCGTTGTACGGTCACACATGTGCCACGATGTATCATTCAGTACATAAGGACGAATGTGCAGTACAGATTGTGGTTCACGCGTACGACATCAGCGGACAGTTGACACAGGCCGCACCACAACGTAGCCTGCGTACGTCGCATGCGAAGGGCATTGAACATGCAAACTTGTCACCAACCAGCTTGCGAAGGCAGGGGGCAAGGTGTGGACGTGGGGACGTGGGGAGGGGTGGGGGGGGGGCGGCATGTACGTCCTGCTGCCATCCACATTACAGTGTACAGCAGGAGCATGTGGAAAGTCAGCAAGACTTGCAAGGTGTTTAACATGAAGCGATACACAGGGGAGCGGGCAGTGCGAGTAGCGAACTATATTGCGAGGGTTGCGGGTGGGCAACACTACACTAATTGAACGAGTCGTATAACAATTACAGAGCAGGTTTAGGCGACAACGTGGGTTACGTTAGGGGACAACATGGGTTAGGTTAGGGGACAACATGGGTTAGGTTAGGGGACAACATGGGTTAGGTTAGGGGACAACATGGGTTAGGTTAGGGGACAACATGGGTTAGGTTAGGGGACAACATGGGTTAGGTTAAGGTACAACATGGGTTAGGTTAAGGTACAACATGGGTTCGGTTAAGGCACAACATGGGTTAGGTTAAGGCAC
>NW_025729216.1:2142500-2147500 GCF_021461385.2 Schistocerca piceifrons
CAAGCCCCAATCCCTAGCACGAAGGAGGTTCAGCGGGTTACCCCGACCTTTCGGCCTAGGAAGACACGCTGATTCCTTCAGTGTAGCGCGCGTGCGGCCCAGAACATCTAAGGGCATCACAGACCTGTTATTGCTCAATCTCGTGCGGCTAGAAGCCGCCTGTCCCTCTAAGAAGAAAAGTAATCGCTGACAGCACGAAGGATGTCACGCGACTAGTTAGCAGGCTAGAGTCTCGTTCGTTATCGGAATTAACCAGACAAATCGCTCCACCAACTAAGAACGGCCATGCACCACCACCCACCGAATCAAGAAAGAGCTATCAATCTGTCAATCCTTCCGGTGTCCGGGCCTGGTGAGGTTTCCCGTGTTGAGTCAAATTAAGCCGCAGGCTCCACTCCTGGTGGTGCCCTTCCGTCAATTCCTTTAAGTTTCAGCTTTGCAACCATACTTCCCCCGGAACCCAAAAGCTTTGGTTTCCCGGAGGCTGCCCGCCGAGTCATCGGAGGAACTGCGGCGGATCGCTGGCTGGCATCGTTTATGGTTAGAACTAGGGCGGTATCTGATCGCCTTCGAACCTCTAACTTTCGTTCTTGATTAATGAAAACATACTTGGCAAATGCTTTCGCTTCTGTTCGTCTTGCGACGATCCAAGAATTTCACCTCTAACGTCGCAATACGAATGCCCCCGCCTGTCCCTATTAATCATTACCTCGGGTTCCGAAAACCAACAAAATAGAACCGAGGTCCTATTCCATTATTCCATGCACACAGTATTCAGGCGGGCTTGCCTGCTTTAAGCACTCTAATTTGTTCAAAGTAAACGTGCCGGCCCACCGAGACACTCAATAAAGAGCACCCTGGTAGGATTTCAACGGGGTCCGCCTCGGGACGCACGAGCACGCACGAGGCGGTCGCACGCCTTCGGCTCGCCCCACCGGCAGGACGTCCCACGATACATGCCAGTTAAACACCGACGGGCGGTGAACCAACAGCGTGGGACACAAATCCAACTACGAGCTTTTTAACCGCAACAACTTTAATATACGCTATTGGAGCTGGAATTACCGCGGCTGCTGGCACCAGACTTGCCCTCCAATAGATACTCGTTAAAGGATTTAAAGTGTACTCATTCCGATTACGGGGCCTCGGATGAGTCCCGTATCGTTATTTTTCGTCACTACCTCCCCGTGCCGGGAGTGGGTAATTTGCGCGCCTGCTGCCTTCCTTGGATGTGGTAGCCGTTTCTCAGGCTCCCTCTCCGGAATCGAACCCTGATTCCCCGTTACCCGTTACAACCATGGTAGGCGCAGAACCTACCATCGACAGTTGATAAGGCAGACATTTGAAAGATGCGTCGCCGGTACGAGGACCGTGCGATCAGCCCAAAGTTATTCAGAGTCACCAAGGCAAACGGACCGGACGAGCCGACCGATTGGTTTTGATCTAATAAAAGCGTCCCTTCCATCTCTGGTCGGGACTCTGTTTGCATGTATTAGCTCTAGAATTACCACAGTTATCCAAGTAACGTGGGTACGATCTAAGGAACCATAACTGATTTAATGAGCCATTCGCGGTTTCACCTTAATGCGGCTTGTACTGAGACATGCATGGCTTAATCTTTGAGACAAGCATATGACTACTGGCAGGATCAACCAGGGAGCTGCGTCAACTAGAGCTGAGCAGCCGGCCGCCCGGGAGTGTGTCCCGGGGGCCCGCGCGAACACGCAAGCGTCCGCTCAATCATTCTGCAAACAGGAGGAGGCTGAGCTCCCCTGCACAATACACCTCGAAACCCTCTCAGGTCCCGGCGGCGCGCAGCGCCGTCCCAAGTACTTGGCCGGGTTCGAGAGAGGCGCAATCGCCCGGAGTTAGGCGAGTAGACGCTTTCGGTGCGACCACCCGTGCTCCCAACTGAGCTTGCCGCTGCCGACAGAGGCCCGGGAGCGTGCGGTCGTGGCATTGCCGGCGGGAGACAACACGCGCCACCTACGGTGACCGGCAGCTCCAACGCCAGCGCCACAGAAGGACAAAAGCCCCACTTGGGTGCCGAAGCGAACTCTCCCAGCACAGCGCACGCGCCAACACATCCGCACAGCTGCGATACAAACCACCAGCGAGAACCGCTGGGGCGACCGAGCAGCAGACGGCGTCGCGGCGCCGAGCGCCGGGCGGCGGCGCATCCTCAACGCACACAGTCCTCAATCGGACCAGCACACTGAAGATGTCCACCGCGCTTCGCACCGGGCCCGCGAGGACCTACTTTGGCCGCACGGCGCCGCGCGCAGGGTGCGCCGGCGCGCAGCTGCGACGCCTGCCGCGTCCGTCGGCCGGCGCGCCTGCCACTGGCCGCCCCCACCAGCCGGCTGTAGCGCGTGCGCCCACGCACCGCGCGGCCAGCACGCCGGGAGGCGCCCCCTCACCGGCCGGGGACGGTCCCACCCAGCCACCGCCGCGTATCGCTTCACACCCAGATGCCGTTCAGTTTCATCGGCATGGTGGGTATCGCTGGAACAACCGGTTAGTACCTCAACCTATCGTCGCCATCACCGATTCACCCCTAGCGAGAACAACCGCACCACAACGGGTTACCATTTCTTCATTTGCGTAACTTCACCAGAAAACGCAGGCGTCCATCGCCATTAGCAACTTCAACGATTATTGCATGCCTGTGTCAGGTGTCACGCCACACTACGTCTGCCCACATACACGCAACAAAATGTGCACGCCTAGACAATACGTGGAAGGTGGCCCCCGTACGTATGCGATGTCCATTGCTCGAACGACTGTCAACCGGCCTCTGTAGCATGTCGCAGATATGGAACGCGGTGCACCATGCTATCACGGTGTTTGAGGAGAGACGACTAGGTCCGAATACATCAACAGACAGCTCATGCTGATCGCCATCCACGGCGTCCGTTCCTCCCACACGTCTCTATGGCGTACCACACTGCAATCCAGCTCTCATAGGGAGACGACACGTAGCTGCGTGCACAATATTTGCACTGTATGGTCCGCCGTTTTTGGGCGCAGTCGTTGTACGGTCACACATGTGCCACGATGTATCATTCAGTACATAAGGACGAATGTGCAGTACAGATTGTGGTTCACGCGTACGACATCAGCGGACAGTTGACACAGGCCGCACCACAACGTAGCCTGCGTACGTCGCATGCGAAGGGCATTGAACATGCAAACTTGTCACCAACCAGCTTGCGAAGGCAGGGGGCAAGGTGTGGACGTGGGGACGTGGGGAGGGGTGGGGGGGGGGGGCGGCATGTACGTCCTGCTGCCATCCACATTACAGTGTACAGCAGGAGCATGTGGAAAGTCAGCAAGACTTGCAAGGTGTTTAACATGAAGCGATACACAGGGGAGCGGGCAGTGCGAGTAGCGAACTATATTGCGAGGGTTGCGGGTGGGCAACACTACACTAATTGAACGAGTCGTATAACAATTACAGAGCAGGTTTAGGCGACAACGTGGGTTACGTTAGGGGACAACATGGGTTAGGTTAGGGGACAACATGGGTTAGGTTAGGGGACAACATGGGTTAGGTTAGGGGACAACATGGGTTAGGTTAGGGGACAACATGGGTTAGGTTAGGGGACAACATGGGTTAGGTTAAGGTACAACATGGGTTAGGTTAAGGTACAACATGGGTTAGGTTAAGGTACAACATGGGTTCGGTTAAGGCACAACATGGGTTAGGTTAAGGCACAACATGGGTTAGGTTAAGGCACAACATGGGTTAGGTTAAGGCACAACATGGGTTAGGTTAAGGCACAACATGGGTTAGGTTAAGGCACAACATGGGTTAGGTTAAGGCACAACATGGGTTAGGTTAAGGCACAACATGGGTTAGGTTAAGGCACAACATGGGTTAGGTTAAGGCACAACATGGGTTAGGTTAAGGCACAACATGGGTTAGGTTAAGGCACAACATGGGTTAGGTTAGGTTACACGTTGTTGTAAGGAAAGGTGTAGAGGAGGGGGGCGAGGGCGGCAGGTTCGTTGATAGTGATTATAGTAAGTGAATGCTTGTGACATGATGAGATTTGTCACGTCAGGATGCACCTTTGGCTTATTAGAGGCGGCGCTCCAATTCTATGCTTGTGTCAGACCTGTGTCTTTGACTCATGTCATTGTTTGTGGGCTGTGACAGGAGGTACTATTGTGATGTTGGGTGCACCGTTGTATAGGACATGTGTGGGTATTGGTGCCTTATCTGCGCAATGGTGGATGTCGAAAGGGGGGGAAATTCTATTTTCCGCATGGACCTCCTGGTCCGGTTGTGATAGTGTGGATTGTGTAATGTGGCGGAGAGGATGCACTGGATGTTGTTCCATGCTGGTGCTTACATATTGTATGTGCGCCCGTTAGAAGCAGAGAGTGGTGCGTGATGAGAGTGTCTGGCTGACGTGTGGTTCCCATTGTGGGCACACTCTTTCAGCATGTATACGGACAGTTGTATATATATTCTGTAATTTGATGGCTCTGCATTGATTACTAATCAGCGCCGTGTGTACGGGTAATCTGGTTCCAGTCCAAAATGTTCCATCTGTGTACATTAGTGACAAAGACTCCCCCCATGCAGTGGGGCTCGGTCTGTTATAACTCTTCCGCGTAATATATTTGCCCCACGTTTTTGCGACTGCGAGTGCGAGTGCGCATGGGGACCGACATGCTGATGGCTCGGTATCGGACGCCGTACAGTGAGCAACGCGATCGCGTCTCTCGCTCGTAAGTGGTACAGGTCGCGGCTCATGTATAGGGACAGCGGGAATGTCGCATTTTGGAAATAACTCTTCATGAAACGCAAGTTATAGGGGTGGATTGCACTTTACGAGTGCGGGAAACGTCCGCCGTTCATCCGCTGGAGGTGCGAGTTTGGCGGTTGGGGTGGTCCACGAACGGGTGCGGGTGGAGTCATTGCCGGTCCACGGCTTCGTGCGGCAGAGCCACTGGAGAATGGGTGCTATGGTCGACAGAGGCTGCAGGCT
>NW_025729216.1:2157500-2162500 GCF_021461385.2 Schistocerca piceifrons
GAAAAGTAATCGCTGACAGCACGAAGGATGTCACGCGACTAGTTAGCAGGCTAGAGTCTCGTTCGTTATCGGAATTAACCAGACAAATCGCTCCACCAACTAAGAACGGCCATGCACCACCACCCACCGAATCAAGAAAGAGCTATCAATCTGTCAATCCTTCCGGTGTCCGGGCCTGGTGAGGTTTCCCGTGTTGAGTCAAATTAAGCCGCAGGCTCCACTCCTGGTGGTGCCCTTCCGTCAATTCCTTTAAGTTTCAGCTTTGCAACCATACTTCCCCCGGAACCCAAAAGCTTTGGTTTCCCGGAGGCTGCCCGCCGAGTCATCGGAGGAACTGCGGCGGATCGCTGGCTGGCATCGTTTATGGTTAGAACTAGGGCGGTATCTGATCGCCTTCGAACCTCTAACTTTCGTTCTTGATTAATGAAAACATACTTGGCAAATGCTTTCGCTTCTGTTCGTCTTGCGACGATCCAAGAATTTCACCTCTAACGTCGCAATACGAATGCCCCCGCCTGTCCCTATTAATCATTACCTCGGGTTCCGAAAACCAACAAAATAGAACCGAGGTCCTATTCCATTATTCCATGCACACAGTATTCAGGCGGGCTTGCCTGCTTTAAGCACTCTAATTTGTTCAAAGTAAACGTGCCGGCCCACCGAGACACTCAATAAAGAGCACCCTGGTAGGATTTCAACGGGGTCCGCCTCGGGACGCACGAGCACGCACGAGGCGGTCGCACGCCTTCGGCTCGCCCCACCGGCAGGACGTCCCACGATACATGCCAGTTAAACACCGACGGGCGGTGAACCAACAGCGTGGGACACAAATCCAACTACGAGCTTTTTAACCGCAACAACTTTAATATACGCTATTGGAGCTGGAATTACCGCGGCTGCTGGCACCAGACTTGCCCTCCAATAGATACTCGTTAAAGGATTTAAAGTGTACTCATTCCGATTACGGGGCCTCGGATGAGTCCCGTATCGTTATTTTTCGTCACTACCTCCCCGTGCCGGGAGTGGGTAATTTGCGCGCCTGCTGCCTTCCTTGGATGTGGTAGCCGTTTCTCAGGCTCCCTCTCCGGAATCGAACCCTGATTCCCCGTTACCCGTTACAACCATGGTAGGCGCAGAACCTACCATCGACAGTTGATAAGGCAGACATTTGAAAGATGCGTCGCCGGTACGAGGACCGTGCGATCAGCCCAAAGTTATTCAGAGTCACCAAGGCAAACGGACCGGACGAGCCGACCGATTGGTTTTGATCTAATAAAAGCGTCCCTTCCATCTCTGGTCGGGACTCTGTTTGCATGTATTAGCTCTAGAATTACCACAGTTATCCAAGTAACGTGGGTACGATCTAAGGAACCATAACTGATTTAATGAGCCATTCGCGGTTTCACCTTAATGCGGCTTGTACTGAGACATGCATGGCTTAATCTTTGAGACAAGCATATGACTACTGGCAGGATCAACCAGGGAGCTGCGTCAACTAGAGCTGAGCAGCCGGCCGCCCGGGAGTGTGTCCCGGGGGCCCGCGCGAACACGCAAGCGTCCGCTCAATCATTCTGCAAACAGGAGGAGGCTGAGCTCCCCTGCACAATACACCTCGAAACCCTCTCAGGTCCCGGCGGCGCGCAGCGCCGTCCCAAGTACTTGGCCGGGTTCGAGAGAGGCGCAATCGCCCGGAGTTAGGCGAGTAGACGCTTTCGGTGCGACCACCCGTGCTCCCAACTGAGCTTGCCGCTGCCGACAGAGGCCCGGGAGCGTGCTGTCGTGGCATTGCCGGCGGGAGACAACACGCGCCACCTACGGTGACCGGCAGCTCCAACGCCAGCGCCACAGAAGGACAAAAGCCCCACTTGGGTGCCGAAGCGAACTCTCCCAGCACAGCGCACGCGCCAACACATCCGCACAGCTGCGATACAAACCACCAGCGAGAACCGCTGGGGCGACCGAGCAGCAGACGGCGTCGCGGCGCCGAGCGCCGGGCGGCGGCGCATCCTCAACGCACACAGTCCTCAATCGGACCAGCACACTGAAGATGTCCACCGCGCTTCGCACCGGGCCCGCGAGGACCTACTTTGGCCGCACGGCGCCGCGCGCAGGGTGCGCCGGCGCGCAGCTGCGACGCCTGCCGCGTCCGTCGGCCGGCGCGCCTGCCACTGGCCGCCCCCACCAGCCGGCTGTAGCGCGTGCGCCCACGCACCGCGCGGCCAGCACGCCGGGAGGCGCCCCCTCACCGGCCGGGGACGGTCCCACCCAGCCACCGCCGCGTATCGCTTCACACCCAGATGCCGTTCAGTTTCATCGGCATGGTGGGTATCGCTGGAACAACCGGTTAGTACCTCAACCTATCGTCGCCATCACCGATTCACCCCTAGCGAGAACAACCGCACCACAACGGGTTACCATTTCTTCATTTGCGTAACTTCACCAGAAAACGCAGGCGTCCATCGCCATTAGCAACTTCAACGATTATTGCATGCCTGTGTCAGGTGTCACGCCACACTACGTCTGCCCACATACACGCAACAAAATGTGCACGCCTAGACAATACGTGGAAGGTGGCCCCCGTACGTATGCGATGTCCATTGCTCGAACGACTGTCAACCGGCCTCTGTAGCATGTCGCAGATATGGAACGCGGTGCACCATGCTATCACGGTGTTTGAGGAGAGACGACTAGGTCCGAATACATCAACAGACAGCTCATGCTGATCGCCATCCACGGCGTCCGTTCCTCCCACACGTCTCTATGGCGTACCACACTGCAATCCAGCTCTCATAGGGAGACGACACGTAGCTGCGTGCACAATATTTGCACTGTATGGTCCGCCGTTTTTGGGCGCAGTCGTTGTACGGTCACACATGTGCCACGATGTATCATTCAGTACATAAGGACGAATGTGCAGTACAGATTGTGGTTCACGCGTACGACATCAGCGGACAGTTGACACAGGCCGCACCACAACGTAGCCTGCGTACGTCGCATGCGAAGGGCATTGAACATGCAAACTTGTCACCAACCAGCTTGCGAAGGCAGGGGGCAAGGTGTGGACGTGGGGACGTGGGGAGGGGTGGGGGGGGGGGCGGCATGTACGTCCTGCTGCCATCCACATTACAGTGTACAGCAGGAGCATGTGGAAAGTCAGCAAGACTTGCAAGGTGTTTAACATGAAGCGATACACAGGGGAGCGGGCAGTGCGAGTAGCGAACTATATTGCGAGGGTTGCGGGTGGGCAACACTACACTAATTGAACGAGTCGTATAACAATTACAGATCAGGTTTAGGCGACAACGTGGGTTACGTTAGGGGACAACATGGGTTAGGTTAGGGGACAACATGGGTTAGGTTAGGGGACAACATGGGTTAGGTTAGGGGACAACATGGGTTAGGTTAGGGGACAACATGGGTTAGGTTAAGGTACAACATGGGTTAGGTTAAGGTACAACATGGGTTAGGTTAAGGTACAACATGGGTTAGGTTAAGGTACAACATGGGTTCGGTTAAGGCACAACATGGGTTAGGTTAAGGCACAACATGGGTTAGGTTAAGGCACAACATGGGTTAGGTTAAGGCACAACATGGGTTAGGTTAAGGCACAACATGGGTTAGGTTAAGGCACAACATGGGTTAGGTTAAGGCACAACATGGGTTAGGTTAAGGCACAACATGGGTTAGGTTAAGGCACAACATGGGTTAGGTTAAGGCACAACATGGGTTAGGTTAAGGCACAACATGGGTTAGGTTAAGGCACAACATGGGTTAGGTTAAGGCACAACATGGGTTAGGTTAAGGCACAACATGGGTTAGGTTAAGGCACAACATGGGTTAGGTTAAGGTACAACATAGGTTAGGTTAAGGTACAACATAGGTTAGGTTAGGTTACACGTTGTTGTAAGGAAAGGTGTAGAGGAGGGGGGCGGGGGCGGCAGGTTCGTTGATAGTGATTATAGTAAGTGAATGCTTGTGACATGATGAGATTTGTCACGTCAGGATGCACCTTTGGCTTATTAGAGGCGGCGCTCCAATTCTATGCTTGTGTCAGACCTGTGTCTTTGACTCATGTCATTGTTTGTGGGCTGTGACAGGAGGTACTATTGTGATGTTGGGTGCACCGTTGTATAGGACATGTGTGGGTATTGGTGCCTTATCTGCGCAATGGTGGATGTCGAAAGGGGGGGAAATTCTATTTTCCGCATGGACCTCCTGGTCCGGTTGTGATAGTGTGGATTGTGTAATGTGGCGGAGAGGATGCACTGGATGTTGTTCCATGCTGGTGCTTACATATTGTATGTGCGCCCGTTAGAAGCAGAGAGTGGTGCGTGATGAGAGTGTCTGGCTGACGTGTGGTTCCCATTGTGGGCACACTCTTTCAGCATGTATACGGACAGTTGTATATATATTCTGTAATTTGATGGCTCTGCATTGATTACTAATCAGCGCCGTGTGTACGGGTAATCTGGTTCCAGTCCAAAATGTTCCATCTGTGTACATTAGTGACAAAGACTCCCCCCATGCAGTGGGGCTCGGTCTGTTATAACTCTTCCGCGTAATATATTTGCCCCACGTTTTTGCGACTGCGAGTGCGAGTGCGCATGGGGACCGACATGCTGATGGCTCGGTATCGGACGCCGTACAGTGAGCAACGCGATCGCGTCTCTCGCTCGTAAGTGGTACAGGTCGCGGCTCATGTATAGGGACAGCGGGAATGTCGCATTTTGGAAATAACTCTTCATGAAACGCAAGTTATAGGGGTGGATTGCACTTTACGAGTGCGGGAAACGTCCGCCGTTCATCCGCTGGAGGTGCGAGTTTGGCGGTTGGGGTGGTCCACGAACGGGTGCGGGTGGAGTCATTGCCGGTCCACGGCTTCGTGCGGCAGAGCCACTGGAGAATGGGTGCTATGGTCGACAGAGGCTGCAGGCTTTGTGGGTGGCGTCGAAAGGCGGGCACTGTGGCGCCACCGCTGTCTTAGTCGGCTTGGCGTCTCA
>NW_025729216.1:2167500-2170000 GCF_021461385.2 Schistocerca piceifrons
CGGCGTGCCCCGCCCCAGACCTATGACACGATCCAGGGCAGAGAAACGCTGGGCGGAAGCGGGTAGCCCCGCCAGATGCTCCCAGATGGCGGCGTCAGTCGGCCCCTCCGGCGGCGGCCCGGTGGTGTCGGCCGCGAAGTCCTCGGCTGCGTCGACGGGCGGCGCAGCGGCCTCGCCCGCGTCAGGCAGCGGGCTCGCTGCTCCCCGGCGGGACGCCGGCTCTTCCCCCCGACCGATCTCAAGCGCCTCCATGAATTGGCGGACAAGCTGCTTGTGGGCAGCTTGCCGCCGTCGGCACTTGATTGCCTCAAGCGTTCGGTCGGGGAATATCCTGATGAGTTCTTGATTTACAAAGAAGAACCGGGCGTCCCTCTCGAGGAACAGTTCGGCCTCTGCCTTGGCGAGCGACAGGACTTCTTCCTCCGTCCACCTCGCGCGATGCCTCTCCGTGACGATCTCCGCGTTGGCGGCCGCAAGGTGTTGGCGGCGGCGATGGACCCCGAGACCGTTCTTGGTGGTGAAGCTGCGGTGGCACTCACTACAGGTGTATTCAGCTGCAAAAGTTACAAGATTTTCGGCACGGCCGGTTGGCCGGCTAGGTGCTGGGGGAGTTGGGGTGGCACCTTCAGCGGAAGGGCCACCACTTATTCTCTGATTACTGCCCCCAACTAAAAAAGGGATAGTGCGAGGGGGGGCTGGTAACCCCCCCAAGCCCCTGGTGCGGTCTTCCACTCTGCGAAAATCAGCGGGCCCACGAGAAGGGGAGAAGACCGCAGGAGAGGAGAGGCTAAGAGGGCTAGGCCCATGTATTGCGCATCACTCTCCCTGTAACTATAACCCAAGGAAGGCACCTCGCAGCAGCAGCACGACTACATCAAGACCGCACTTCGAAAAGCCAAGTCCGGATGCAGCCACACCGCCGCCACTTGGCCACCTTAAGAGAGTCATAGTTACTCCCGCCGTTTACCCGCGCTTGCTTGAATTTCTTCACGTTGACATTCAGAGCACTGGGCAGAAATCACATTGCGTCAACACCCGCTAGGGCCATCGCAATGCTTTGTTTTAATTAGACAGTCGGATTCCCCCAGTCCGTGCCAGTTCTGAGTTGATCGTTGAATGGCGGCCGAAGAGAATCCGCGCACCCGCGCGCCCCCGGAGGAGCACGCTAAGGCGGACGCGGCCTCGCAGCAAGGAAGATCCGTGGGAGGCCAAGGCACGGGACCGAGCTCGGATCCTGCACGCAGGTTGAAGCACCGGGGCGCGAACGCCGCGCAGGCGCGCGCATCCTGCACCGCCGGCCAGCACGAGGCCGACCAACGGCGAGAGCAGACCACGCCCGCGCTAAACGCCCGCACTTACCGGCACCCCTACGGCACTCACCTCGCCCAGGCCCGGCACGTTAGCGCTGACCCACTTCCCGACCAAGCCCGACACGCCCCGATCCTCAGAGCCAATCCTTATCCCGAAGTTACGGATCCAATTTGCCGACTTCCCTTACCTACATTATTCTATCGACTAGAGGCTCTTCACCTTGGAGACCTGCTGCGGATATGGGTACGAACCGGCGCGACACCTCCACGTGGCCCTCTCCCGGATTTTCAAGGTCCGAGGGGAAGATCGGGACACCGCCGCAACTGCGGTGCTCTTCGCGTTCCAAACCCTATCTCCCTGCTAGAGGATTCCAGGGAACTCGAACGCTCATGCAGAAAAGAAAACTCTTCCCCGATCTCCCGACGGCGTCTCCGGGTCCTTTTGGGTTACCCCGACGAGCATCTCTAAAAGAGGGGCCCGACTTGTATCGGTTCCGCTGCCGGGTTCCGGAATAGGAACCGGATTCCCTTTCGCCCAACGGGGGCCAGCACAAAGCGCATCATGCTATGACGGCCCCCATCAACATCGGATTTCTCCTAGGGCTTAGGATCGACTGACTCGTGTGCAACGGCTGTTCACACGAAACCCTTCTCCGCGTCAGCCCTCCAGGGCCTCGCTGGAGTATTTGCTACTACCACCAAGATCTGCACCGACGGCGGCTCCAGGCAGGCTCACGCCCAGACCCTTCTGCGCCCACCGCCGCGACCCTCCTACTCGTCAGGGCTTCGCGGCCGGCCGCAAGGACCGGCCATGACTGCCAGACTGACGGCCGAGTATAGGCACGACGCTTCAGCGCCATCCATTTTCAGGGCTAGTTGCTTCGGCAGGTGAGTTGTTACACACTCCTTAGCGGATTCCGACTTCCATGGCCACCGTCCTGCTGTCTTAAGCAACCAACGCCTTTCATGGTTTCCCATGAGCGTCGATTCGGGCGCCTTAACTCGGCGTTTGGTTCATCCCACAGCGCCAGTTCTGCTTACCAAAAGTGGCCCACTTGGCACTCCGATCCGAGTCGTTTGCTCGCGGCTTCAGCATATCAAGCAAGCCGGAGATCTCACCCATTTAAAGTTTGAGAATAGGTTGAGGTCGTTTCGGCCCCAAGGCCTCTAATCATTCGCTTTACCGGATG
>NW_025729216.1:2172500-2177500 GCF_021461385.2 Schistocerca piceifrons
GTTATCGGAATTAACCAGACAAATCGCTCCACCAACTAAGAACGGCCATGCACCACCACCCACCGAATCAAGAAAGAGCTATCAATCTGTCAATCCTTCCGGTGTCCGGGCCTGGTGAGGTTTCCCGTGTTGAGTCAAATTAAGCCGCAGGCTCCACTCCTGGTGGTGCCCTTCCGTCAATTCCTTTAAGTTTCAGCTTTGCAACCATACTTCCCCCGGAACCCAAAAGCTTTGGTTTCCCGGAGGCTGCCCGCCGAGTCATCGGAGGAACTGCGGCGGATCGCTGGCTGGCATCGTTTATGGTTAGAACTAGGGCGGTATCTGATCGCCTTCGAACCTCTAACTTTCGTTCTTGATTAATGAAAACATACTTGGCAAATGCTTTCGCTTCTGTTCGTCTTGCGACGATCCAAGAATTTCACCTCTAACGTCGCAATACGAATGCCCCCGCCTGTCCCTATTAATCATTACCTCGGGTTCCGAAAACCAACAAAATAGAACCGAGGTCCTATTCCATTATTCCATGCACACAGTATTCAGGCGGGCTTGCCTGCTTTAAGCACTCTAATTTGTTCAAAGTAAACGTGCCGGCCCACCGAGACACTCAATAAAGAGCACCCTGGTAGGATTTCAACGGGGTCCGCCTCGGGACGCACGAGCACGCACGAGGCGGTCGCACGCCTTCGGCTCGCCCCACCGGCAGGACGTCCCACGATACATGCCAGTTAAACACCGACGGGCGGTGAACCAACAGCGTGGGACACAAATCCAACTACGAGCTTTTTAACCGCAACAACTTTAATATACGCTATTGGAGCTGGAATTACCGCGGCTGCTGGCACCAGACTTGCCCTCCAATAGATACTCGTTAAAGGATTTAAAGTGTACTCATTCCGATTACGGGGCCTCGGATGAGTCCCGTATCGTTATTTTTCGTCACTACCTCCCCGTGCCGGGAGTGGGTAATTTGCGCGCCTGCTGCCTTCCTTGGATGTGGTAGCCGTTTCTCAGGCTCCCTCTCCGGAATCGAACCCTGATTCCCCGTTACCCGTTACAACCATGGTAGGCGCAGAACCTACCATCGACAGTTGATAAGGCAGACATTTGAAAGATGCGTCGCCGGTACGAGGACCGTGCGATCAGCCCAAAGTTATTCAGAGTCACCAAGGCAAACGGACCGGACGAGCCGACCGATTGGTTTTGATCTAATAAAAGCGTCCCTTCCATCTCTGGTCGGGACTCTGTTTGCATGTATTAGCTCTAGAATTACCACAGTTATCCAAGTAACGTGGGTACGATCTAAGGAACCATAACTGATTTAATGAGCCATTCGCGGTTTCACCTTAATGCGGCTTGTACTGAGACATGCATGGCTTAATCTTTGAGACAAGCATATGACTACTGGCAGGATCAACCAGGGAGCTGCGTCAACTAGAGCTGAGCAGCCGGCCGCCCGGGAGTGTGTCCCGGGGGCCCGCGCGAACACGCAAGCGTCCGCTCAATCATTCTGCAAACAGGAGGAGGCTGAGCTCCCCTGCACAATACACCTCGAAACCCTCTCAGGTCCCGGCGGCGCGCAGCGCCGTCCCAAGTACTTGGCCGGGTTCGAGAGAGGCGCAATCGCCCGGAGTTAGGCGAGTAGACGCTTTCGGTGCGACCACCCGTGCTCCCAACTGAGCTTGCCGCTGCCGACAGAGGCCCGGGAGCGTGCTGTCGTGGCATTGCCGGCGGGAGACAACACGCGCCACCTACGGTGACCGGCAGCTCCAACGCCAGCGCCACAGAAGGACAAAAGCCCCACTTGGGTGCCGAAGCGAACTCTCCCAGCACAGCGCACGCGCCAACACATCCGCACAGCTGCGATACAAACCACCAGCGAGAACCGCTGGGGCGACCGAGCAGCAGACGGCGTCGCGGCGCCGAGCGCCGGGCGGCGGCGCATCCTCAACGCACACAGTCCTCAATCGGACCAGCACACTGAAGATGTCCACCGCGCTTCGCACCGGGCCCGCGAGGACCTACTTTGGCCGCACGGCGCCGCGCGCAGGGTGCGCCGGCGCGCAGCTGCGACGCCTGCCGCGTCCGTCGGCCGGCGCGCCTGCCACTGGCCGCCCCCACCAGCCGGCTGTAGCGCGTGCGCCCACGCACCGCGCGGCCAGCACGCCGGGAGGCGCCCCCTCACCGGCCGGGGACGGTCCCACCCAGCCACCGCCGCGTATCGCTTCACACCCAGATGCCGTTCAGTTTCATCGGCATGGTGGGTATCGCTGGAACAACCGGTTAGTACCTCAACCTATCGTCGCCATCACCGATTCACCCCTAGCGAGAACAACCGCACCACAACGGGTTACCATTTCTTCATTTGCGTAACTTCACCAGAAAACGCAGGCGTCCATCGCCATTAGCAACTTCAACGATTATTGCATGCCTGTGTCAGGTGTCACGCCACACTACGTCTGCCCACATACACGCAACAAAATGTGCACGCCTAGACAATACGTGGAAGGTGGCCCCCGTACGTATGCGATGTCCATTGCTCGAACGACTGTCAACCGGCCTCTGTAGCATGTCGCAGATATGGAACGCGGTGCACCATGCTATCACGGTGTTTGAGGAGAGACGACTAGGTCCGAATACATCAACAGACAGCTCATGCTGATCGCCATCCACGGCGTCCGTTCCTCCCACACGTCTCTATGGCGTACCACACTGCAATCCAGCTCTCATAGGGAGACGACACGTAGCTGCGTGCACAATATTTGCACTGTATGGTCCGCCGTTTTTGGGCGCAGTCGTTGTACGGTCACACATGTGCCACGATGTATCATTCAGTACATAAGGACGAATGTGCAGTACAGATTGTGGTTCACGCGTACGACATCAGCGGACAGTTGACACAGGCCGCACCACAACGTAGCCTGCGTACGTCGCATGCGAAGGGCATTGAACATGCAAACTTGTCACCAACCAGCTTGCGAAGGCAGGGGGCAAGGTGTGGACGTGGGGACGTGGGGAGGGGTGGGGGGGGGGGGCGGCATGTACGTCCTGCTGCCATCCACATTACAGTGTACAGCAGGAGCATGTGGAAAGTCAGCAAGACTTGCAAGGTGTTTAACATGAAGCGATACACAGGGGAGCGGGCAGTGCGAGTAGCGAACTATATTGCGAGGGTTGCGGGTGGGCAACACTACACTAATTGAACGAGTCGTATAACAATTACAGAGCAGGTTTAGGCGACAACGTGGGTTACGTTAGGGGACAACATGGGTTAGGTTAGGGGACAACATGGGTTAGGTTAGGGGACAACATGGGTTAGGTTAGGGGACAACATGGGTTAGGTTAGGGGACAACATGGGTTAGGTTAAGGTACAACATGGGTTAGGTTAAGGTACAACATGGGTTAGGTTAAGGTACAACATGGGTTAGGTTAAGGTACAACATGGGTTCGGTTAAGGCACAACATGGGTTAGGTTAAGGCACAACATGGGTTAGGTTAAGGCACAACATGGGTTAGGTTAAGGCACAACATGGGTTAGGTTAAGGCACAACATGGGTTAGGTTAAGGCACAACATGGGTTAGGTTAAGGCACAACATGGGTTAGGTTAAGGCACAACATGGGTTAGGTTAAGGCACAACATGGGTTAGGTTAAGGCACAACATGGGTTAGGTTAAGGCACAACATGGGTTAGGTTAAGGCACAACATGGGTTAGGTTAAGGCACAACATGGGTTAGGTTAAGGCACAACATGGGTTAGGTTAAGGTACAACATAGGTTAGGTTAAGGTACAACATAGGTTAGGTTAGGTTACACGTTGTTGTAAGGAAAGGTGTAGAGGAGGGGGGCGGGGGCGGCAGGTTCGTTGATAGTGATTATAGTAAGTGAATGCTTGTGACATGATGAGATTTGTCACGTCAGGATGCACCTTTGGCTTATTAGAGGCGGCGCTCCAATTCTATGCTTGTGTCAGACCTGTGTCTTTGACTCATGTCATTGTTTGTGGGCTGTGACAGGAGGTACTATTGTGATGTTGGGTGCACCGTTGTATAGGACATGTGTGGGTATTGGTGCCTTATCTGCGCAATGGTGGATGTCGAAAGGGGGGGAAATTCTATTTTCCGCATGGACCTCCTGGTCCGGTTGTGATAGTGTGGATTGTGTAATGTGGCGGAGAGGATGCACTGGATGTTGTTCCATGCTGGTGCTTACATATTGTATGTGCGCCCGTTAGAAGCAGAGAGTGGTGCGTGATGAGAGTGTCTGGCTGACGTGTGGTTCCCATTGTGGGCACACTCTTTCAGCATGTATACGGACAGTTGTATATATATTCTGTAATTTGATGGCTCTGCATTGATTACTAATCAGCGCCGTGTGTACGGGTAATCTGGTTCCAGTCCAAAATGTTCCATCTGTGTACATTAGTGACAAAGACTCCCCCCATGCAGTGGGGCTCGGTCTGTTATAACTCTTCCGCGTAATATATTTGCCCCACGTTTTTGCGACTGCGAGTGCGAGTGCGCATGGGGACCGACATGCTGATGGCTCGGTATCGGACGCCGTACAGTGAGCAACGCGATCGCGTCTCTCGCTCGTAAGTGGTACAGGTCGCGGCTCATGTATAGGGACAGCGGGAATGTCGCATTTTGGAAATAACTCTTCATGAAACGCAAGTTATAGGGGTGGATTGCACTTTACGAGTGCGGGAAACGTCCGCCGTTCATCCGCTGGAGGTGCGAGTTTGGCGGTTGGGGTGGTCCACGAACGGGTGCGGGTGGAGTCATTGCCGGTCCACGGCTTCGTGCGGCAGAGCCACTGGAGAATGGGTGCTATGGTCGACAGAGGCTGCAGGCTTTGTGGGTGGCGTCGAAAGGCGGGCACTGTGGCGCCACCGCTGTCTTAGTCGGCTTGGCGTCTCATAGATGGCGGTCTCGTCGTTGCAGGAGGTCATGTTGCGGGAGACCTACAGATGGCGGTACGTTTTGTGGTGCGGACGTAGTGTTG
>NW_025729216.1:2185000-2187500 GCF_021461385.2 Schistocerca piceifrons
AAAGATGCGTCGCCGGTACGAGGACCGTGCGATCAGCCCAAAGTTATTCAGAGTCACCAAGGCAAACGGACCGGACGAGCCGACCGATTGGTTTTGATCTAATAAAAGCGTCCCTTCCATCTCTGGTCGGGACTCTGTTTGCATGTATTAGCTCTAGAATTACCACAGTTATCCAAGTAACGTGGGTACGATCTAAGGAACCATAACTGATTTAATGAGCCATTCGCGGTTTCACCTTAATGCGGCTTGTACTGAGACATGCATGGCTTAATCTTTGAGACAAGCATATGACTACTGGCAGGATCAACCAGGGAGCTGCGTCAACTAGAGCTGAGCAGCCGGCCGCCCGGGAGTGTGTCCCGGGGGCCCGCGCGAACACGCAAGCGTCCGCTCAATCATTCTGCAAACAGGAGGAGGCTGAGCTCCCCTGCACAATACACCTCGAAACCCTCTCAGGTCCCGGCGGCGCGCAGCGCCGTCCCAAGTACTTGGCCGGGTTCGAGAGAGGCGCAATCGCCCGGAGTTAGGCGAGTAGACGCTTTCGGTGCGACCACCCGTGCTCCCAACTGAGCTTGCCGCTGCCGACAGAGGCCCGGGAGCGTGCTGTCGTGGCATTGCCGGCGGGAGACAACACGCGCCACCTACGGTGACCGGCAGCTCCAACGCCAGCGCCACAGAAGGACAAAAGCCCCACTTGGGTGCCGAAGCGAACTCTCCCAGCACAGCGCACGCGCCAACACATCCGCACAGCTGCGATACAAACCACCAGCGAGAACCGCTGGGGCGACCGAGCAGCAGACGGCGTCGCGGCACCGAGCGCCGGGCGGCGGCGCATCCTCAACGCACACAGTCCTCAATCGGACCAGCACACTGAAGATGTCCACCGCGCTTCGCACCGGGCCCGCGAGGACCTACTTTGGCCGCACGGCGCCGCGCGCAGGGTGCGCCGGCGCGCAGCTGCGACGCCTGCCGCGTCCGTCGGCCGGCGCGCCTGCCACTGGCCGCCCCCACCAGCCGGCTGTAGCGCGTGCGCCCACGCACCGCGCGGCCAGCACGCCGGGAGGCGCCCCCTCACCGGCCGGGGACGGTCCCACCCAGCCACCGCCGCGTATCGCTTCACACCCAGATGCCGTTCAGTTTCATCGGCATGGTGGGTATCGCTGGAACAACCGGTTAGTACCTCAACCTATCGTCGCCATCACCGATTCACCCCTAGCGAGAACAACCGCACCACAACGGGTTACCATTTCTTCATTTGCGTAACTTCACCAGAAAACGCAGGCGTCCATCGCCATTAGCAACTTCAACGATTATTGCATGCCTGTGTCAGGTGTCACGCCACACTACGTCTGCCCACATACACGCAACAAAATGTGCACGCCTAGACAATACGTGGAAGGTGGCCCCCGTACGTATGCGATGTCCATTGCTCGAACGACTGTCAACCGGCCTCTGTAGCATGTCGCAGATATGGAACGCGGTGCACCATGCTATCACGGTGTTTGAGGAGAGACGACTAGGTCCGAATACATCAACAGACAGCTCATGCTGATCGCCATCCACGGCGTCCGTTCCTCCCACACGTCTCTATGGCGTACCACACTGCAATCCAGCTCTCATAGGGAGACGACACGTAGCTGCGTGCACAATATTTGCACTGTATGGTCCGCCGTTTTTGGGCGCAGTCGTTGTACGGTCACACATGTGCCACGATGTATCATTCAGTACATAAGGACGAATGTGCAGTACAGATTGTGGTTCACGCGTACGACATCAGCGGACAGTTGACACAGGCCGCACCACAACGTAGCCTGCGTACGTCGCATGCGAAGGGCATTGAACATGCAAACTTGTCACCAACCAGCTTGCGAAGGCAGGGGGCAAGGTGTGGACGTGGGGACGTGGGGAGGGGTGGGGGGGGGGGGCGGCATGTACGTCCTGCTGCCATCCACATTACAGTGTACAGCAGGAGCATGTGGAAAGTCAGCAAGACTTGCAAGGTGTTTAACATGAAGCGATACACAGGGGAGCGGGCAGTGCGAGTAGCGAACTATATTGCGAGGGTTGCGGGTGGGCAACACTACACTAATTGAACGAGTCGTATAACAATTACAGAGCAGGTTTAGGCGACAACGTGGGTTACGTTAGGGGACAACATGGGTTAGGTTAGGGGACAACATGGGTTAGGTTAGGGGACAACATGGGTTAGGTTAGGGGACAACATGGGTTAGGTTAGGGGACAACATGGGTTAGGTTAAGGTACAACATGGGTTAGGTTAAGGTACAACATGGGTTAGGTTAAGGTACAACATGGGTTAGGTTAAGGTACAACATGGGTTCGGTTAAGGCACAACATGGGTTAGGTTAAGGCACAACATGGGTTAGGTTAAGGCACAACATGGGTTAGGTTAAGGCACAACATGGGTTAGGTTAAGGCACAACATGGGTTAGGTTAAGGCACAACATGGGTTAGGTTAAGGCACAACATGGGTTAGGTTAA
>NW_025729216.1:2192500-2195000 GCF_021461385.2 Schistocerca piceifrons
TACCGGAAGGTTTCACCCACACGTAGGGCGGGCACGGTGGCGTTGCCCGCTTTGAAGGTAACGTCGGCGTCGACCTTCACCTTCTTGTCGCGCCCAGACGCGACTAAGGCGAGGGTGAAACACTTCCGGGCGTTGATCTGCAGCCCCAGATGGGCGAGGGCTGCGACGGCTGCGTCGATGAGGGACTGCAATCCCCTCGCGGTCGATGCAAAAAGCAGGACGTCATCTGCGAAGGCCGCAGCGTTAACTCTGCGACCAAGGATCCGAGCTCCGATGTGGGAGGGAAGTTGACTCAAAACATAGTCCACCGCAAAATTGAAAAGGAGGGGGGAGAGGGGGTCACCCTGACGCACACCCCTAGCCGGCTGCAGGGGCACGCCCACGTCGGCGCCGCCCGCTATCACTGTCGTGCTACCCTCGTAACACCTTTCGACGTACTCAATAAAGCAATCCGGCAGGCCATGAGCCCTCAGCACGAGGGTGAAACACTTCCGGGCGTTGATCTGCAGCCCCAGATGGGCGAGGGCTGCGACGGCTGCGTCGATGAGAGACTGCAATCCCCTCGCGGTCGATGCAAAAAGCAGGACGTCATCTGCGAAGAGTCATAGTTACTCCCGCCGTTTACCCGCGCTTGCTTGAATTTCTTCACGTTGACATTCAGAGCACTGGGCAGAAATCACATTGCGTCAACACCCGCTAGGGCCATCGCAATGCTTTGTTTTAATTAGACAGTCGGATTCCCCCAGTCCGTGCCAGTTCTGAGTTGATCGTTGAATGGCGGCCGAAGACAATCCGCGCACCCGCGCGCCCCCGGAGGAGCACGCTAAGGCGGACGCGGCCTCGCAGCAAGGAAGATCCGTGGGAGGCCAAGGCACGGGACCGAGCTCGGATCCTGCACGCAGGTTGAAGCACCGGGGCGCAAACGCCGCGCAGGCGCGCGCATCCTGCACCGCCGGCCAGCACGAGGCCGACCAACGGCGAGAGCAGACCACGCCCGCGCTAAACGCCCGCACTTACCGGCACCCCTACGGCACTCACCTCGCCCAGGCCCGGCACGTTAGCGCTGACCCACTTCCCGACCAAGCCCGACACGCCCCGATCCTCAGAGCCAATCCTTATCCCGAAGTTACGGATCCAATTTGCCGACTTCCCTTACCTACATTATTCTATCGACTAGAGGCTCTTCACCTTGGAGACCTGCTGCGGATATGGGTACGAACCGGCGCGACACCTCCACGTGGCCCTCTCCCGGATTTTCAAGGTCCGAGGGGAAGATCGGGACACCGCCGCAACTGCGGTGCTCTTCGCGTTCCAAACCCTATCTCCCTGCTAGAGGATTCCAGGGAACTCGAACGCTCATGCAGAAAAGAAAACTCTTCCCCGATCTCCCGACGGCGTCTCCGGGTCCTTTTGGGTTACCCCGACGAGCATCTCTAAAAGAGGGGCCCGACTTGTATCGGTTCCGCTGCCGGGTTCCGGAATAGGAACCGGATTCCCTTTCGCCCAACGGGGGCCAGCACAAAGCGCATCATGCTATGACGGCCCCCATCAACATCGGATTTCTCCTAGGGCTTAGGATCGACTGACTCGTGTGCAACGGCTGTTCACACGAAACCCTTCTCCGCGTCAGCCCTCCAGGGCCTCGCTGGAGTATTTGCTACTACCACCAAGATCTGCACCGACGGCGGCTCCAGGCAGGCTCACGCCCAGACCCTTCTGCGCCCACCGCCGCGACCCTCCTACTCGTCAGGGCTTCGCGGCCGGCCGCAAGGACCGGCCATGACTGCCAGACTGACGGCCGAGTATAGGCACGACGCTTCAGCGCCATCCATTTTCAGGGCTAGTTGCTTCGGCAGGTGAGTTGTTACACACTCCTTAGCGGATTCCGACTTCCATGGCCACCGTCCTGCTGTCTTAAGCAACCAACGCCTTTCATGGTTTCCCATGAGCGTCGATTCGGGCGCCTTAACTCGGCGTTTGGTTCATCCCACAGCGCCAGTTCTGCTTACCAAAAGTGGCCCACTTGGCACTCCGATCCGAGTCGTTTGCTCGCGGCTTCAGCATATCAAGCAAGCCGGAGATCTCACCCATTTAAAGTTTGAGAATAGGTTGAGGTCGTTTCGGCCCCAAGGCCTCTAATCATTCGCTTTACCGGATGAGACTCGTACGAGCACCAGCTATCCTGAGGGAAACTTCGGAGGGAACCAGCTACTAGATGGTTCGATTAGTCTTTCGCCCCTATACCCAGCTCCGACGATCGATTTGCACGTCAGAATCGCTACGGACCTCCATCAGGGTTTCCCCTGACTTCGTCCTGGCCAGGCATAGTTCACCATCTTTCGGGTCCCAACGTGTACGCTCTAGGTGCGCCTCACCTCGCAATGAGGACGAGACGCCCCGGGAGTGCGGAGGCCGCCGCCCCGTGAAGGGCGGGGAAGCCCCATCCTCCCTCGGCCCGCGCAAGGCGAGACCTTCACTTTCATTACGCCTTTAGGTTTCG
>NW_025729216.1:2197500-2202500 GCF_021461385.2 Schistocerca piceifrons
ACTTTCGTTCTTGATTAATGAAAACATACTTGGCAAATGCTTTCGCTTCTGTTCGTCTTGCGACGATCCAAGAATTTCACCTCTAACGTCGCAATACGAATGCCCCCGCCTGTCCCTATTAATCATTACCTCGGGTTCCGAAAACCAACAAAATAGAACCGAGGTCCTATTCCATTATTCCATGCACACAGTATTCAGGCGGGCTTGCCTGCTTTAAGCACTCTAATTTGTTCAAAGTAAACGTGCCGGCCCACCGAGACACTCAATAAAGAGCACCCTGGTAGGATTTCAACGGGGTCCGCCTCGGGACGCACGAGCACGCACGAGGCGGTCGCACGCCTTCGGCTCGCCCCACCGGCAGGACGTCCCACGATACATGCCAGTTAAACACCGACGGGCGGTGAACCAACAGCGTGGGACACAAATCCAACTACGAGCTTTTTAACCGCAACAACTTTAATATACGCTATTGGAGCTGGAATTACCGCGGCTGCTGGCACCAGACTTGCCCTCCAATAGATACTCGTTAAAGGATTTAAAGTGTACTCATTCCGATTACGGGGCCTCGGATGAGTCCCGTATCGTTATTTTTCGTCACTACCTCCCCGTGCCGGGAGTGGGTAATTTGCGCGCCTGCTGCCTTCCTTGGATGTGGTAGCCGTTTCTCAGGCTCCCTCTCCGGAATCGAACCCTGATTCCCCGTTACCCGTTACAACCATGGTAGGCGCAGAACCTACCATCGACAGTTGATAAGGCAGACATTTGAAAGATGCGTCGCCGGTACGAGGACCGTGCGATCAGCCCAAAGTTATTCAGAGTCACCAAGGCAAACGGACCGGACGAGCCGACCGATTGGTTTTGATCTAATAAAAGCGTCCCTTCCATCTCTGGTCGGGACTCTGTTTGCATGTATTAGCTCTAGAATTACCACAGTTATCCAAGTAACGTGGGTACGATCTAAGGAACCATAACTGATTTAATGAGCCATTCGCGGTTTCACCTTAATGCGGCTTGTACTGAGACATGCATGGCTTAATCTTTGAGACAAGCATATGACTACTGGCAGGATCAACCAGGGAGCTGCGTCAACTAGAGCTGAGCAGCCGGCCGCCCGGGAGTGTGTCCCGGGGGCCCGCGCGAACACGCAAGCGTCCGCTCAATCATTCTGCAAACAGGAGGAGGCTGAGCTCCCCTGCACAATACACCTCGAAACCCTCTCAGGTCCCGGCGGCGCGCAGCGCCGTCCCAAGTACTTGGTCGGGTTCGAGAGAGGCGCAATCGCCCGGAGTTAGGCGAGTAGACGCTTTCGGTGCGACCACCCGTGCTCCCAACTGAGCTTGCCGCTGCCGACAGAGGCCCGGGAGCGTGCTGTCGTGGCATTGCCGGCGGGAGACAACACGCGCCACCTACGGTGACCGGCAGCTCCAACGCCAGCGCCACAGAAGGACAAAAGCCCCACTTGGGTGCCGAAGCGAACTCTCCCAGCACAGCGCACGCGCCAACACATCCGCACAGCTGCGATACAAACCACCAGCGAGAACCGCTGGGGCGACCGAGCAGCAGACGGCGTCGCGGCGCCGAGCGCCGGGCGGCGGCGCATCCTCAACGCACACAGTCCTCAATCGGACCAGCACACTGAAGATGTCCACCGCGCTTCGCACCGGGCCCGCGAGGACCTACTTTGGCCGCACGGCGCCGCGCGCAGGGTGCGCCGGCGCGCAGCTGCGACGCCTGCCGCGTCCGTCGGCCGGCGCGCCTGCCACTGGCCGCCCCCACCAGCCGGCTGTAGCGCGTGCGCCCACGCACCGCGCGGCCAGCACGCCGGGAGGCGCCCCCTCACCGGCCGGGGACGGTCCCACCCAGCCACCGCCGCGTATCGCTTCACACCCAGATGCCGTTCAGTTTCGTCGGCATGGTGGGTATCGCTGGAACAACCGGTTAGTACCTCAACCTACCGTCGCCATCACCGATTCACCCCTAGCGAGAACAACCGCACCACAACGGGTTACCATTTGTTCATTTGCGTAACTTCACCAGAAAACGTATGCGTCCATCGCCATTTGCAACTTCCACGATTATTGCATGCCTGTGTCAGGTGTCACACCACACTACGTCTGCCCACATACACGCAACAAAATGTGCACGCCTAGACAATACGTGGAAGGTGGCCCCCGTACGTATGCGATGTCCATTGCTCGAACGACTGTCAACCGGCCTCTGTAGCATGTCGCAGATATGGAACGCGGTGCACCATGCTATCACGGTGTGTGAGGAGAGACGACTAGGTCCGAATACATCAACAGACAGCTCATGCTGATCGCCATCCACGGCGTCCGTTCCTCCCACACGTCTCTATGGCGTACCACACTGCAATCCAGCTGTCATAGGGAGACGACACGTAGCTGCGTGCACAATATTTGCACTGTATGGTCCGCCGTTTTTGGGCGCAGTCGTTGTACGGTCACACATGTGCCACGATGTATCATTCAGTACATAAGGACGAATGTGCAGTACAGATTGTGGTTTACGCGTACGACATCAGCGGACAGTTGACACAGGCCGCACCACAACGTAGCCTGAGTACGTCGCATGCGAAGGGCATTGAACATGCAAACTTCTCACCAACCAGCTTGCGAAGGCAGGGGGCAAGGTGGGGACGTGGGGAGGTGTGGGGGGGGGGGGGGGGCGCGGCATGTACGTCCTGCTGCCATCCACATTACAGTGTACAGCAGGAGCATGTGGAAAGTCAGCAAGACTTGCAAGGTGTTTAACATGAAGCGATACACAGGGGAGCGGGCAGTGCGAGTAGCGAACTATATTGCGAGGGTTGCGGGTGGGCAACACTACACTAATTGAACGAGTCGTATAACAATTACAGAGCAGGTTTAGGCGACAACGTGGGTTACGTTAGCGGACAACGTGGGTTACGTTAGCGGACAACGTGGGTTACGTTAGCGGACAACGTGGGTTACGTTAGCGGACAACGTGGGTTACGTTAGCGGACAACGTGGGTTACGTTAGCGGACAACGTGGGTTACGTTAGCGGACAACGTGGGTTACGTTAGCGGACAACGTGGGTTACGTTAGCGGACAACGTGGGTTACGTTAAGGCACAACGTGGGTTACGTTAAGGCACAACGTGGCTTAGGTTAAGGCACAACGTGGGTTAGGTTAAGGCACAACATGGGTTAGGTTAAGGCACAACATGGGTTAGGTTAAGGCACAACATGGGTTAGGTTAAGGCACAACATGGGTTAGGTTAAGGCACAACATGGGTTAGGTTAAGGCACAACATGGGTTAGGTTAAGGCACAACATGGGTTAGGTTAAGGCACAACATGGGTTAGGTTAAGGCACAACATGGGTTAGGTTAAGGCACAACATGGGTTAGGTTAAGGCACAACATGGGTTAGGTTAAGGCACAACATGGGTTAGGTTAAGGTACAACATGGGTTAGGTTAAGGTACAACATGGGTTAGGTTAAGGTACAACATGGGTTAGGTTAAGGTACAACATGGGTTAGGTTAAGGTACAACATAGGTTAGGTTAAGGTACAACATAGGTTAGGTTAAGGTACAACATAGGTTAGGTTAAGGTACAACATAGGTTAGGTTAAGGTACAACATAGGTTAGGTTAAGGTACAACATAGGTTAGGTTAAGGTACAACATAGGTTAGGTTAAGGTACAACATAGGTTAGGTTAAGGTACAACATAGGTTAGGTTAAGGTACAACATAGGTTAGGTTAAGGTACAACATAGGTTAGGTTAAGGTACAACATAGGTTAGGTTAAGGTACAACATAGGTTAGGTTAAGGTACAACATAGGTTAGGTTAAGGTACAACATAGGTTAGGTTCGGTTACACGTTGTTGTAAGGAAAGGTGTAGGGGGGGGGGGGCGGGGGCGGCAGGTTCGTTGATAGTGATTATAGTAAGTGAATGCTTGTGACATGATCAGATTTGTCACGTCAGGATGCACCTTTGGCTTATTAGAGGCGGCGCTCCAATTCTATGCTTGTGTCACACCTGTGTCTTTGAGTCATGTCATTGTTTGTGCGCTGTGACAGGAGGTACTATTGTGATGTTGGGTGCACCGTTGTATAGGACATGTGTGGGTGTTGGTGCCTTATCTGCGCAATGGTGGATGTCGAAAGGGTGGGATATTCTATTTTCCGCATGGACCTCCTGGTCTGGTTGTGATAGTGTGGATTGTGTAATGTGGCGGAGAGGATGCACTGGATGTTGTTCCATGCTGGTGCTTACGTATTGTATGTGCGCCTGTTAGAAGCAGAGAGTGGTGCGTGATCAGAGTGTCTGGCTGACGTGTGGTTCCCATTGTGGGCAGACTCTTTCAGCATGTATACGGACAGTTGTATATATTTTCTGTAGTTTGATGGCTCTGCATTGATTACTAATCAGCGCCGTGTGTACGGGTAATCTGGTTCCAGTCCAAAATGTTCCATCTGTGTACATTAGTGACAAAGACTCCCCCCATGCAGTGGGGCTCGGTCTGTTATAACTCTTCCGCGTAATATATTTGCGCCACGTTTTTGCGACTGCGAGTGCGAGTGCGAGTGCGAGTGCAACGCGCATGGGGACCGACATGCTGATGGCTCGGTATCGGACGCCGTACAGTGAGCAACGCGATCGCGTCTCTCGCTCGTAAGTGGTACAGGTCGCGGCTCATGTATACGGACAGCGGGAATGTCGCATATTGGAAATAACTCTTCATGAAACGCAAGTTATAGGGGTGGATTGCACTTTACGAGTGCGGGAAACGTCCGCCGTTCATCCGCTGGAGGTGCGAGTTTGGCGGTTGGGGTGGTCCACGAACGGGTGCGGGTAGAGTCATTGCCGGTCCACGGCTTCGTGCGGCAGAGCCACTGGAGAATGGGTGCTATGGTCGACAGAGGCTGCAGGCTTTGTGGGTGGCGTCGAAAGGCGGGCACTGTGGCGCCATCGCTGTCTTAATCGGCTTGGCGTCGCATAGATGGCGGTATCG
>NW_025729216.1:2210000-2215000 GCF_021461385.2 Schistocerca piceifrons
GAAAAGTAATCGCTGACAGCACGAAGGATGTCACGCGACTAGTTAGCAGGCTAGAGTCTCGTTCGTTATCGGAATTAACCAGACAAATCGCTCCACCAACTAAGAACGGCCATGCACCACCACCCACCGAATCAAGAAAGAGCTATCAATCTGTCAATCCTTCCGGTGTCCGGGCCTGGTGAGGTTTCCCGTGTTGAGTCAAATTAAGCCGCAGGCTCCACTCCTGGTGGTGCCCTTCCGTCAATTCCTTTAAGTTTCAGCTTTGCAACCATACTTCCCCCGGAACCCAAAAGCTTTGGTTTCCCGGAGGCTGCCCGCCGAGTCATCGGAGGAACTGCGGCGGATCGCTGGCTGGCATCGTTTATGGTTAGAACTAGGGCGGTATCTGATCGCCTTCGAACCTCTAACTTTCGTTCTTGATTAATGAAAACATACTTGGCAAATGCTTTCGCTTCTGTTCGTCTTGCGACGATCCAAGAATTTCACCTCTAACGTCGCAATACGAATGCCCCCGCCTGTCCCTATTAATCATTACCTCGGGTTCCGAAAACCAACAAAATAGAACCGAGGTCCTATTCCATTATTCCATGCACACAGTATTCAGGCGGGCTTGCCTGCTTTAAGCACTCTAATTTGTTCAAAGTAAACGTGCCGGCCCACCGAGACACTCAATAAAGAGCACCCTGGTAGGATTTCAACGGGGTCCGCCTCGGGACGCACGAGCACGCACGAGGCGGTCGCACGCCTTCGGCTCGCCCCACCGGCAGGACGTCCCACGATACATGCCAGTTAAACACCGACGGGCGGTGAACCAACAGCGTGGGACACAAATCCAACTACGAGCTTTTTAACCGCAACAACTTTAATATACGCTATTGGAGCTGGAATTACCGCGGCTGCTGGCACCAGACTTGCCCTCCAATAGATACTCGTTAAAGGATTTAAAGTGTACTCATTCCGATTACGGGGCCTCGGATGAGTCCCGTATCGTTATTTTTCGTCACTACCTCCCCGTGCCGGGAGTGGGTAATTTGCGCGCCTGCTGCCTTCCTTGGATGTGGTAGCCGTTTCTCAGGCTCCCTCTCCGGAATCGAACCCTGATTCCCCGTTACCCGTTACAACCATGGTAGGCGCAGAACCTACCATCGACAGTTGATAAGGCAGACATTTGAAAGATGCGTCGCCGGTACGAGGACCGTGCGATCAGCCCAAAGTTATTCAGAGTCACCAAGGCAAACGGACCGGACGAGCCGACCGATTGGTTTTGATCTAATAAAAGCGTCCCTTCCATCTCTGGTCGGGACTCTGTTTGCATGTATTAGCTCTAGAATTACCACAGTTATCCAAGTAACGTGGGTACGATCTAAGGAACCATAACTGATTTAATGAGCCATTCGCGGTTTCACCTTAATGCGGCTTGTACTGAGACATGCATGGCTTAATCTTTGAGACAAGCATATGACTACTGGCAGGATCAACCAGGGAGCTGCGTCAACTAGAGCTGAGCAGCCGGCCGCCCGGGAGTGTGTCCCGGGGGCCCGCGCGAACACGCAAGCGTCCGCTCAATCATTCTGCAAACAGGAGGAGGCTGAGCTCCCCTGCACAATACACCTCGAAACCCTCTCAGGTCCCGGCGGCGCGCAGCGCCGTCCCAAGTACTTGGTCGGGTTCGAGAGAGGCGCAATCGCCCGGAGTTAGGCGAGTAGACGCTTTCGGTGCGACCACCCGTGCTCCCAACTGAGCTTGCCGCTGCCGACAGAGGCCCGGGAGCGTGCTGTCGTGGCATTGCCGGCGGGAGACAACACGCGCCACCTACGGTGACCGGCAGCTCCAACGCCAGCGCCACAGAAGGACAAAAGCCCCACTTGGGTGCCGAAGCGAACTCTCCCAGCACAGCGCACGCGCCAACACATCCGCACAGCTGCGATACAAACCACCAGCGAGAACCGCTGGGGCGACCGAGCAGCAGACGGCGTCGCGGCGCCGAGCGCCGGGCGGCGGCGCATCCTCAACGCACACAGTCCTCAATCGGACCAGCACACTGAAGATGTCCACCGCGCTTCGCACCGGGCCCGCGAGGACCTACTTTGGCCGCACGGCGCCGCGCGCAGGGTGCGCCGGCGCGCAGCTGCGACGCCTGCCGCGTCCGTCGGCCGGCGCGCCTGCCACTGGCCGCCCCCACCAGCCGGCTGTAGCGCGTGCGCCCACGCACCGCGCGGCCAGCACGCCGGGAGGCGCCCCCTCACCGGCCGGGGACGGTCCCACCCAGCCACCGCCGCGTATCGCTTCACACCCAGATGCCGTTCAGTTTCGTCGGCATGGTGGGTATCGCTGGAACAACCGGTTAGTACCTCAACCTACCGTCGCCATCACCGATTCACCCCTAGCGAGAACAACCGCACCACAACGGGTTACCATTTGTTCATTTGCGTAACTTCACCAGAAAACGTATGCGTCCATCGCCATTTGCAACTTCCACGATTATTGCATGCCTGTGTCAGGTGTCACACCACACTACGTCTGCCCACATACACGCAACAAAATGTGCACGCCTAGACAATACGTGGAAGGTGGCCCCCGTACGTATGCGATGTCCATTGCTCGAACGACTGTCAACCGGCCTCTGTAGCATGTCGCAGATATGGAACGCGGTGCACCATGCTATCACGGTGTGTGAGGAGAGACGACTAGGTCCGAATACATCAACAGACAGCTCATGCTGATCGCCATCCACGGCGTCCGTTCCTCCCACACGTCTCTATGGCGTACCACACTGCAATCCAGCTGTCATAGGGAGACGACACGTAGCTGCGTGCACAATATTTGCACTGTATGGTCCGCCGTTTTTGGGCGCAGTCGTTGTACGGTCACACATGTGCCACGATGTATCATTCAGTACATAAGGACGAATGTGCAGTACAGATTGTGGTTTACGCGTACGACATCAGCGGACAGTTGACACAGGCCGCACCACAACGTAGCCTGAGTACGTCGCATGCGAAGGGCATTGAACATGCAAACTTCTCACCAACCAGCTTGCGAAGGCAGGGGGCAAGGTGGGGATGTGGGGAGGTGTGCGGCGGGGGGGGGGGGGCGCGGCATGTACGTCCTGCTGCCATCCACATTACAGTGTACAGCAGGAGCATGTGGAAAGTCAGCAAGACTTGCAAGGTGTTTAACATGAAGCGATACACAGGGGAGCGGGCAGTGCGAGTAGCGAACTATATTGCGAGGGTTGCGGGTGGGCAACACTACACTAATTGAACGAGTCGTATAACAATTACAGAGCAGGTTTAGGCGACAACGTGGGTTACGTTAGCGGACAACGTGGGTTACGTTAGCGGACAACGTGGGTTACGTTAGCGGACAACGTGGGTTACGTTAGCGGACAACGTGGGTTACGTTAGCGGACAACGTGGGTTACGTTAGCGGACAACGTGGGTTACGTTAGCGGACAACGTGGGTTACGTTAAGGCACAACGTGGGTTACGTTAAGGCACAACGTGGGTTAGGTTAAGGCACAACGTGGGTTAGGTTAAGGCACAACGTGGGTTAGGTTAAGGCACAACGTGGGTTAGGTTAAGGCACAACGTGGGTTAGGTTAAGGCACAACGTGGGTTAGGTTAAGGCACAACGTGGGTTAGGTTAAGGCACAACGTGGGTTAGGTTAAGGCACAACATGGGTTAGGTTAAGGCACAACATGGGTTAGGTTAAGGCACAACATGGGTTAGGTTAAGGCACAACATGGGTTAGGTTAAGGCACAACATGGGTTAGGTTAAGGTACAACATGGGTTAGGTTAAGGTACAACATGGGTTAGGTTAAGGTACAACATGGGTTAGGTTAAGGTACAACATAGGTTAGGTTAAGGTACAACATAGGTTAGGTTAAGGTACAACATAGGTTAGGTTAAGGTACAACATAGGTTAGGTTAAGGTACAACATAGGTTAGGTTAAGGTACAACATAGGTTAGGTTAAGGTACAACATAGGTTAGGTTAAGGTACAACATAGGTTAGGTTCGGTTACACGTTGTTGTAAGGAAAGGTGTAGGGGGGGGGGGGGCGGGGGCGGCAGGTTCGTTGATAGTGATTATAGTAAGTGAATGCTTGTGACATGATCAGATTTGTCACGTCAGGATGCACCTTTGGCTTATTAGAGGCGGCGCTCCAATTCTATGCTTGTGTCACACCTGTGTCTTTGAGTCATGTCATTGTTTGTGCGCTGTGACAGGAGGTACTATTGTGATGTTGGGTGCACCGTTGTATAGGACATGTGTGGGTGTTGGTGCCTTATCTGCGCAATGGTGGATGTCGAAAGGGTGGGATATTCTATTTTCCGCATGGACCTCCTGGTCTGGTTGTGATAGTGTGGATTGTGTAATGTGGCGGAGAGGATGCACTGGATGTTGTTCCATGCTGGTGCTTACGTATTGTATGTGCGCCTGTTAGAAGCAGAGAGTGGTGCGTGATCAGAGTGTCTGGCTGACGTGTGGTTCCCATTGTGGGCAGACTCTTTCAGCATGTATACGGACAGTTGTATATATTTTCTGTAGTTTGATGGCTCTGCATTGATTACTAATCAGCGCCGTGTGTACGGGTAATCTGGTTCCAGTCCAAAATGTTCCATCTGTGTACATTAGTGACAAAGACTCCCCCCATGCAGTGGGGCTCGGTCTGTTATAACTCTTCCGCGTAATATATTTGCGCCACGTTTTTGCGACTGCGAGTGCGAGTGCGAGTGCGAGTGCAACGCGCATGGGGACCGACATGCTGATGGCTCGGTATCGGACGCCGTACAGTGAGCAACGCGATCGCGTCTCTCGCTCGTAAGTGGTACAGGTCGCGGCTCATGTATACGGACAGCGGGAATGTCGCATATTGGAAATAACTCTTCATGAAACGCAAGTTATAGGGGTGGATTGCACTTTACGAGTGCGGGAAACGTCCGCCGTTCATCCGCTGGAGGTGCGAGTTTGGCGGTTGGGGTGGTCCACGAACG
>NW_025729216.1:2220000-2225000 GCF_021461385.2 Schistocerca piceifrons
TGGCCTCATTCAAGTTGGACTTGGGCTCGGCGCGAGGCGTCGGGGTAGTGGACCCTCCCAAACACCACATGCCACGACAGGCGGCAGCCTGCGGGGTTCGGTGCTGGACTCTTCCCTGTTCGCTCGCCGCTACTGGGGGAATCCTTGTTAGTTTCTTTTCCTCCGCTTAGTAATATGCTTAAATTCAGCGGGTAGTCTCGCCTGCTCTGAGGTCGTTGTACGAGGTGTCGCACGCCACACCGCCAGCCGGCTGTGCACGCTACCGAGAAAGTACCGGTATGCGAACCGCCAGGCGACGGGCGCGCATCGCACGTTTGAGGAGACGCGGCCGGCCCCACAGGCGGCCGCGACACTCCCAGGTCTGCGAAGCGGGGCAAACGCCGCGCGCTTCAGTATACGTAGCCGACCCTCAGCCAGACGTGGCCCGGGAACGGAATCCATGGACCGCAATGTGCGTTCGAAACGTCGATGTTCATGTGTCCTGCAGTTCACATGTCGACGCGCAATTTGCTGCGTTCTTCATCGACCCACGAGCCGAGTGATCCACCGTCCTGGGTGATCTTTTCTCAGTTTCCGCCGTCTCTTTCGAGACGGTCGCATAGGCGGGAGTGAGGCGTGTGGCGGCCCCTGTTCCAGCGTTCTGTGTCCAACGGCCTCACGGCCGACGGGCGTCGTACGGCTCCACACCGGAGCGGACAGGCACTCGGGCGAAAGTCATTCAAAACCGGCGCCAGGCGCCAGGTGCCGCAGGCCAGCCGCTCCAGCGCTTCAGCGCTCGTACCACACAACATTGCCGCTAGTTTTGAGAGGCACGCGTGGTTCCGCACGCGGCGCACGGCTACGGCGAGCCGTACAGGTAGCGTGTTGCGCGACACGACACGCACATCGAAAGACATGCAGTCTAGTCGGTAATGATCCTTCCGCAGGTTCACCTACGGAAACCTTGTTACGACTTTTACTTCCTCTAAATGATCAAGTTTGGTCATCTTTCCGGTAGCATCGGCAACGACAGAGTCAATGCCGCGTACCAGTCCGAAGACCTCACTAAATCATTCAATCGGTAGTAGCGACGGGCGGTGTGTACAAAGGGCAGGGACGTAATCAACGCGAGCTTATGACTCGCGCTTACTGGGAATTCCTCGTTCATGGGGAACAATTGCAAGCCCCAATCCCTAGCACGAAGGAGGTTCAGCGGGTTACCCCGACCTTTCGGCCTAGGAAGACACGCTGATTCCTTCAGTGTAGCGCGCGTGCGGCCCAGAACATCTAAGGGCATCACAGACCTGTTATTGCTCAATCTCGTGCGGCTAGAAGCCGCCTGTCCCTCTAAGAAGAAAAGTAATCGCTGACAGCACGAAGGATGTCACGCGACTAGTTAGCAGGCTAGAGTCTCGTTCGTTATCGGAATTAACCAGACAAATCGCTCCACCAACTAAGAACGGCCATGCACCACCACCCACCGAATCAAGAAAGAGCTATCAATCTGTCAATCCTTCCGGTGTCCGGGCCTGGTGAGGTTTCCCGTGTTGAGTCAAATTAAGCCGCAGGCTCCACTCCTGGTGGTGCCCTTCCGTCAATTCCTTTAAGTTTCAGCTTTGCAACCATACTTCCCCCGGAACCCAAAAGCTTTGGTTTCCCGGAGGCTGCCCGCCGAGTCATCGGAGGAACTGCGGCGGATCGCTGGCTGGCATCGTTTATGGTTAGAACTAGGGCGGTATCTGATCGCCTTCGAACCTCTAACTTTCGTTCTTGATTAATGAAAACATACTTGGCAAATGCTTTCGCTTCTGTTCGTCTTGCGACGATCCAAGAATTTCACCTCTAACGTCGCAATACGAATGCCCCCGCCTGTCCCTATTAATCATTACCTCGGGTTCCGAAAACCAACAAAATAGAACCGAGGTCCTATTCCATTATTCCATGCACACAGTATTCAGGCGGGCTTGCCTGCTTTAAGCACTCTAATTTGTTCAAAGTAAACGTGCCGGCCCACCGAGACACTCAATAAAGAGCACCCTGGTAGGATTTCAACGGGGTCCGCCTCGGGACGCACGAGCACGCACGAGGCGGTCGCACGCCTTCGGCTCGCCCCACCGGCAGGACGTCCCACGATACATGCCAGTTAAACACCGACGGGCGGTGAACCAACAGCGTGGGACACAAATCCAACTACGAGCTTTTTAACCGCAACAACTTTAATATACGCTATTGGAGCTGGAATTACCGCGGCTGCTGGCACCAGACTTGCCCTCCAATAGATACTCGTTAAAGGATTTAAAGTGTACTCATTCCGATTACGGGGCCTCGGATGAGTCCCGTATCGTTATTTTTCGTCACTACCTCCCCGTGCCGGGAGTGGGTAATTTGCGCGCCTGCTGCCTTCCTTGGATGTGGTAGCCGTTTCTCAGGCTCCCTCTCCGGAATCGAACCCTGATTCCCCGTTACCCGTTACAACCATGGTAGGCGCAGAACCTACCATCGACAGTTGATAAGGCAGACATTTGAAAGATGCGTCGCCGGTACGAGGACCGTGCGATCAGCCCAAAGTTATTCAGAGTCACCAAGGCAAACGGACCGGACGAGCCGACCGATTGGTTTTGATCTAATAAAAGCGTCCCTTCCATCTCTGGTCGGGACTCTGTTTGCATGTATTAGCTCTAGAATTACCACAGTTATCCAAGTAACGTGGGTACGATCTAAGGAACCATAACTGATTTAATGAGCCATTCGCGGTTTCACCTTAATGCGGCTTGTACTGAGACATGCATGGCTTAATCTTTGAGACAAGCATATGACTACTGGCAGGATCAACCAGGGAGCTGCGTCAACTAGAGCTGAGCAGCCGGCCGCCCGGGAGTGTGTCCCGGGGGCCCGCGCGAACACGCAAGCGTCCGCTCAATCATTCTGCAAACAGGAGGAGGCTGAGCTCCCCTGCACAATACACCTCGAAACCCTATCAGGTCCCGGCGGCGCGCAGCGCCGTCCCAAGTACTTGGTCGGGTTCGAGAGAGGCGCAATCGCCCGGAGTTAGGCGAGTAGACGCTTTCGGTGCGACCACCCGTGCTCCCAACTGAGCTTGCCGCTGCCGACAGAGGCCCGGGAGCGTGCTGTCGTGGCATTGCCGGCGGGAGACAACACGCGCCACCTACGGTGACCGGCAGCTCCAACGCCAGCGCCACAGAAGGACAAAAGCCCCACTTGGGTGCCGAAGCGAACTCTCCCAGCACAGCGCACGCGCCAACACATCCGCACAGCTGCGATACAAACCACCAGCGAGAACCGCTGGGGCGACCGAGCAGCAGACGGCGTCGCGGCGCCGAGCGCCGGGCGGCGGCGCATCCTCAACGCACACAGTCCTCAATCGGACCAGCACACTGAAGATGTCCACCGCGCTTCGCACCGGGCCCGCGAGGACCTACTTTGGCCGCACGGCGCCGCGCGCAGGGTGCGCCGGCGCGCAGCTGCGACGCCTGCCGCGTCCGTCGGCCGGCGCGCCTGCCACTGGCCGCCCCCACCAGCCGGCTGTAGCGCGTGCGCCCACGCACCGCGCGGCCAGCACGCCGGGAGGCGCCCCCTCACCGGCCGGGGACGGTCCCACCCAGCCACCGCCGCGTATCGCTTCACACCCAGATGCCGTTCAGTTTCGTCGGCATGGTGGGTATCGCTGGAACAACCGGTTAGTACCTCAACCTACCGTCGCCATCACCGATTCACCCCTAGCGAGAACAACCGCACCACAACGGGTTACCATTTGTTCATTTGCGTAACTTCACCAGAAAACGTATGCGTCCATCGCCATTTGCAACTTCCACGATTATTGCATGCCTGTGTCAGGTGTCACACCACACTACGTCTGCCCACATACACGCAACAAAATGTGCACGCCTAGACAATACGTGGAAGGTGGCCCCCGTACGTATGCGATGTCCATTGCTCGAACGACTGTCAACCGGCCTCTGTAGCATGTCGCAGATATGGAACGCGGTGCACCATGCTATCACGGTGTGTGAGGAGAGACGACTAGGTCCGAATACATCAACAGACAGCTCATGCTGATCGCCATCCACGGCGTCCGTTCCTCCCACACGTCTCTATGGCGTACCACACTGCAATCCAGCTGTCATAGGGAGACGACACGTAGCTGCGTGCACAATATTTGCACTGTATGGTCCGCCGTTTTTGGGCGCAGTCGTTGTACGGTCACACATGTGCCACGATGTATCATTCAGTACATAAGGACGAATGTGCAGTACAGATTGTGGTTTACGCGTACGACATCAGCGGACAGTTGACACAGGCCGCACCACAACGTAGCCTGAGTACGTCGCATGCGAAGGGCATTGAACATGCAAACTTCTCACCAACCAGCTTGCGAAGGCAGGGGGCAAGGTGGGGACGTGGGGAGGTGTGGGGGGGGGGGGGCGCGGCATGTACGTCCTGCTGCCATCCACATTACAGTGTACAGCAGGAGCATGTGGAAAGTCAGCAAGACTTGCAAGGTGTTTAACATGAAGCGATACACAGGGGAGCGGGCAGTGCGAGTAGCGAACTATATTGCGAGGGTTGCGGGTGGGCAACACTACACTAATTGAACGAGTCGTATAACAATTACAGAGCAGGTTTAGGCGACAACGTGGGTTACGTTAGCGGACAACGTGGGTTACGTTAGCGGACAACGTGGGTTACGTTAGCGGACAACGTGGGTTACGTTAGCGGACAACGTGGGTTACGTTAGCGGACAACGTGGGTTACGTTAGCGGACAACGTGGGTTACGTTAGCGGACAACGTGGGTTACGTTAGCGGACAACGTGGGTTACGTTAAGGCACAACGTGGGTTACGTTAAGGCACAACGTGGGTTAGGTTAAGGCACAACGTGGGTTAGGTTAAGGCACAACATGGGTTAGGTTAAGGCACAACATGGGTTAGGTTAAGGCACAACATGGGTTAGGTTAAGGCACAACATGGGTTAGGTTAAGGCACAACATGGGTTAGGTTAAG
>NW_025729216.1:2230000-2240000 GCF_021461385.2 Schistocerca piceifrons
GCCCCAAGACGAGTCCTCCCCAGGGCGAGACCATGGAAAATACCCGGGAGGATAACAGAACGAAGGGCAAAAAGCCGCTGCTGAGGTTTGAGTGGTGCACGCTTGATGATGTTCATCTGCTTCTCGACCTCCCGCCGGGGATGAAAAAGACTGCGTCCGCACGTGGAAAATTGCAGGCCTAGATACTTGAAAGTATCTCCCATCGCCAGTGCTGGGATGTTGTTCCCCCCAGCACGAAAGATGACAGTCTCGTCGACCTTGGTTTTCTTCTCCCGGCCTGATGAGACAAGGGCGAGAGAAAAACACTTCCGTGGGTTGACCTCGAGCCCGAGATCCCCCAGGGCCGACGTGGCGATGGTGAGAAGTTCCTGCAATCCATCACGAGTCTCGGCAAACAGCAGGAGGTCATCGGCGAATGCAGCCGCATTTATCCGCCGTCCAAGAATGCGTGCACCAATATGAGCAGGCAGGCGAGACAAGAGAATGTCAATGGACATGTTGAAGAGGATAGGAGACAGCGGGTCACCCTGCCGAACACCCCTCGAAGGCCGCACTAGATCTGACGACTTCCCATCCGCGCGGATAACCGTCGATCCCGCCTCATAGCATCCCTGGATGTAGTCAACAAACTCGACCGGCAAACCGTGGGCCCTTAGCACCGGGCCAAGGGCACCATGGGCAAGCGAGTCGAAGGCCTTTGACACATCCAGAGATGCCAAGTACAGCGAGCCGGCAGCTCGGCACGCCTGGGTCATCGCCAGATCTAGAAGAAAGGTGTTGTGAAGCATCCCATCCTGAGGGATGAAAGCCCGCTGGCGACCGTCCAACACACAGTAGCGCATCAGGCGGCCAACCAGAACCTTGTGAAAGGCTCTGGTCAGCACCGAGCACACTGTGATCGGACGAAAGTCAGCAGGGGATGCTGCGGCGGTCTTCTTGGGCAGCAGGGTTGTTCTGGCCTGAAGGAGTCGAGAAGGAAGGGAACGGGAAAGGAGGAGGAAATTAAGGATCTTGAGGAGAACCTCCCGGGGAAGGCGACGCAGTTGTGTCGGCGTGAGGCCGTCAGGACCTGCAGCAGAATTGCGAGGCGGGAGAGCAGCGGTGGCTTCTTCTGCAGAAATGGGAGCCCAGAGGTCACGGAAGGGCACCCTCTTCGAGAATGGCAGCAGCTCATCGGACAGACCCTCCCCACGCGGAGGTCGAGACCTGACACGTGGTGGAGAGAAGAGGTCTGTCCAAAACTCAATCAGCCCTGGGATGGATGGTGGCTGATGCAAGAGTGTGCCATCGAGAAGTCCGTTGATACAGCGTGCTCCGTTCTTCTTGAAAGCACGCTGGACCACCGCATACTCCCATCTCCTGCGTGCACGCTTCCGCTCTGGGGGCTGTTGGGTCCGCATACTTGCAGCTTGGTGGACGGCTGGCTCCCTGCTGCCTACTTCATCAAGAACAGACAGCAACATAGCCTGGATTGTTTCACGGCTAGTGGTGGGACCCAGAGCCACGAGATCATCAAGCGAGCGGAATCGGCGGTCTGATTGGGGAAGTTCTACTACAAATGACCAGATGGCTAGGTCAACATCTTCCCCTCGAGGTGGAGACTGTGGCAAAGAATGACTGACTGCAGGCTCGCTAGGAGGACCCTGAAGGCCGCGATCCACGCTAGTGAGCTCGGTGACAAAATTCGCCACCATGTCTTTGTAGGGCTGCGCTTTACGCTGACACTTAATTGATTCCAGCGTACGCTCGGGGAAGGCCTTTGCAAGTTCCTGGTTTAAAAATCTGCAACCCTGGGTGGCAAGAGTCGCTTCTGCATGGGCCAAACGCAGGAGCTCTTCCTGGGACCACCTGGCCTTCTTCCTCTCGGTCTTGATCTCAGCATTAGCAGCAATCGGATGGGCGCGACGCCGATGGACACCAAGTCCGGTCTTGGTGGAGAAGGACCGCATACAGTCAGGGCAGATGGCGGGGAGCAGCGCTCGACCCGCACCGGTTGGCTGGTTGGCTGGCTCATCAGCTGGCACAGGCGCTCCAGCGGGAGGCCTGGTACCACGTTTGCTTCTGTTAGTTGCACCAGCTGTAACAAAGGCAGGGGGGGAGGTAACCCCCAAGCCCGAAAAAGCACCCTGCTCTGTCGGTCGGGATACTGGAAAGGTACACCTACGCGAAACCTTCCACAGCACCCTCACGACTCCCGCCACTTGAAGGCCAGAGCTAGGATTTCCCACCGAGAGGCTAATTGAACCATCATCCACCCGACATCACAAGGATGCTGAGGGGTGAATCGAGAGGGTCCATATATTACGCATCAGGTGGGCTTTGAGAGTCATAGTTACTCCCGCCGTTTACCCGCGCTTGCTTGAATTTCTTCACGTTGACATTCAGAGCACTGGGCAGAAATCACATTGCGTCAACACCCGCTAGGGCCATCGCAATGCTTTGTTTTAATTAGACAGTCGGATTCCCCCAGTCCGTGCCAGTTCTGAGTTGATCGTTGAATGGCGGCCGAAGAGAATCCGCGCACCCGCGCGCCCCCGGAGGAGCACGCTAAGGCGGACGCGGCCTCGCAGCAAGGAAGATCCGTGGGAGGCCAAGGCACGGGACCGAGCTCGGATCCTGCACGCAGGTTGAAGCACCGGGGCGCGAACGCCGCGCAGGCGCGCGCATCCTGCACCGCCGGCCAGCACGAGGCCGACCAACGGCGAGAGCAGACCACGCCCGCGCTAAACGCCCGCACTTACCGGCACCCCTACGGCACTCACCTCGCCCAGGCCCGGCACGTTAGCGCTGACCCACTTCCCGACCAAGCCCGACACGCCCCGATCCTCAGAGCCAATCCTTATCCCGAAGTTACGGATCCAATTTGCCGACTTCCCTTACCTACATTATTCTATCGACTAGAGGCTCTTCACCTTGGAGACCTGCTGCGGATATGGGTACGAACCGGCGCGACACCTCCACGTGGCCCTCTCCCGGATTTTCAAGGTCCGAGGGGAAGATCGGGACACCGCCGCAACTGCGGTGCTCTTCGCGTTCCAAACCCTATCTCCCTGCTAGAGGATTCCAGGGAACTCGAACGCTCATGCAGAAAAGAAAACTCTTCCCCGATCTCCCGACGGCGTCTCCGGGTCCTTTTGGGTTACCCCGACGAGCATCTCTAAAAGAGGGGCCCGACTTGTATCGGTTCCGCTGCCGGGTTCCGGAATAGGAACCGGATTCCCTTTCGCCCAACGGGGGCCAGCACAAAGCGCATCATGCTATGACGGCCCCCATCAACATCGGATTTCTCCTAGGGCTTAGGATCGACTGACTCGTGTGCAACGGCTGTTCACACGAAACCCTTCTCCGCGTCAGCCCTCCAGGGCCTCGCTGGAGTATTTGCTACTACCACCAAGATCTGCACCGACGGCGGCTCCAGGCAGGCTCACGCCCAGACCCTTCTGCGCCCACCGCCGCGACCCTCCTACTCGTCAGGGCTTCGCGGCCGGCCGCAAGGACCGGCCATGACTGCCAGACTGACGGCCGAGTATAGGCACGACGCTTCAGCGCCATCCATTTTCAGGGCTAGTTGCTTCGGCAGGTGAGTTGTTACACACTCCTTAGCGGATTCCGACTTCCATGGCCACCGTCCTGCTGTCTTAAGCAACCAACGCCTTTCATGGTTTCCCATGAGCGTCGATTCGGGCGCCTTAACTCGGCGTTTGGTTCATCCCACAGCGCCAGTTCTGCTTACCAAAAGTGGCCCACTTGGCACTCCGATCCGAGTCGTTTGCTCGCGGCTTCAGCATATCAAGCAAGCCGGAGATCTCACCCATTTAAAGTTTGAGAATAGGTTGAGGTCGTTTCGGCCCCAAGGCCTCTAATCATTCGCTTTACCGGATGAGACTCGTACGAGCACCAGCTATCCTGAGGGAAACTTCGGAGGGAACCAGCTACTAGATGGTTCGATTAGTCTTTCGCCCCTATACCCAGCTCCGACGATCGATTTGCACGTCAGAATCGCTACGGACCTCCATCAGGGTTTCCCCTGACTTCGTCCTGGCCAGGCATAGTTCACCATCTTTCGGGTCCCAACGTGTACGCTCTAGGTGCGCCTCACCTCGCAATGAGGACGAGACGCCCCGGGAGTGCGGAGGCCGCCGCCCCGTGAAGGGCGGGGAAGCCCCATCCTCCCTCGGCCCGCGCAAGGCGAGACCTTCACTTTCATTACGCCTTTAGGTTTCGTACAGCCCAATGACTCGCGCACATGTTAGACTCCTTGGTCCGTGTTTCAAGACGGGTCATGAAATTGTCCAAAGCTGAAGCGCCGCTGACGGGAGCGATTATTCCGCCCGAGAGCATCCCGAGCCAACAGCGGCGCGGGTCCGGGGCCGGGCCAGGTAGGTCCGTCATCCGGGAAGAACCGCGCGCGCTTGCCGGGAGCCCGAGCGCCCAAAGGGGCGAATCGACTCCTCCAGATATACCGCCGGGCAGCCAGCCAGGACACCGGGGCTCTGCCCAACAGACGCGAACCGAGGCCCGCGGAAGGACAGGCTGCGCACCCGGGCCGTAGGCCTGCACCCAGCGGGTCGCGACGTCCTACTAGGGGAGAAGTGCGGCCCACCGCACACCGGAACGGCCCCACCCCGCGGCGAGTGGAAAGGCAACCGGACACGACCCCGCCGCGGATTGCTCCGCGCGGGCGGCCGGCCCCATCTGCCGAGGGCGGAGGCCAGTGGCCGGATGGGCGTGAATCTCACCCGTTCGACCTTTCGGACTTCTCACGTTTACCCCAGAACGGTTTCACATACTTTTGAACTCTCTCTTCAAAGTTCTTTTCAACTTTCCCTCACAGTACTTGTTCGCTATCGGTCTCGTGGTCATATTTAGTCTCAGATGGAGTTTACCACCCACTTGGAGCTGCACTCTCAAGCAACCCGACTCGAAGGAGAGGTCCCGCCGACGCTCGCACCGGCCGCTACGGGCCTGGCACCCTCTACGGGCCGTGGCCTCATTCAAGTTGGACTTGGGCTCGGCGCGAGGCGTCGGGGTAGTGGACCCTCCCAAACACCACATGCCACGACAGGCGGCAGCCTGCGGGGTTCGGTGCTGGACTCTTCCCTGTTCGCTCGCCGCTACTGGGGGAATCCTTGTTAGTTTCTTTTCCTCCGCTTAGTAATATGCTTAAATTCAGCGGGTAGTCTCGCCTGCTCTGAGGTCGTTGTACGAGGTGTCGCACGCCACACCGCCAGCCGGCTGTGCACGCTACCGAGAAAGTACCGGTATGCGAACCGCCAGGCGACGGGCGCGCATCGCACGTTTGAGGAGACGCGGTCGGCCCCACAGGCGGCCGCGACACTCCCAGGTCTGCGAAGCGGGGCAAACGCCGCGCGCTTCAGTATACGTAGCCGACCCTCAGCCAGACGTGGCCCGGGAACGGAATCCATGGACCGCAATGTGCGTTCGAAACGTCGATGTTCATGTGTCCTGCAGTTCACATGTCGACGCGCAATTTGCTGCGTTCTTCATCGACCCACGAGCCGAGTGATCCACCGTCCTGGGTGATCTTTTCTCGGTTTCCGCCGTCTCTTTCGAGACGGTCGCATAGGCGGGAGTGAGGCGTGTGGCGGCCCCTGTTCCAGCGTTCTGTGTCCAACGGCCTCACGGCCGACGGGCGTCGTACGGCTCCACACCGGAGCGGACAGGCACTCGGGCGAAAGTCATTCAAAACCGGCGCCAGGCGCCAGGTGCCGCAGGCCAGCCGCTCCAGCGCTTCAGCGCTCGTACCACACAACATTGCCGCTAGTTTTGAGAGGCACGCGTGGTTCCGCACGCGGCGCACGGCTACGGCGAGCCGTACAGGTAGCGTGTTGCGCGACACGACACGCACATCGAAAGACATGCAGTCTAGTCGGTAATGATCCTTCCGCAGGTTCACCTACGGAAACCTTGTTACGACTTTTACTTCCTCTAAATGATCAACTTTGGTCATCTTTCCGGTAGCATCGGCAACGACAGAGTCAATGCCGCGTACCAGTCCGAAGACCTCACTAAATCATTCAATCGGTAGTAGCGACGGGCGGTGTGTACAAAGGGCAGGGACGTAATCAACGCGAGCTTATGACTCGCGCTTACTGGGAATTCCTCGTTCATGGGGAACAATTGCAAGCCCCAATCCCTAGCACGAAGGAGGTTCAGCGGGTTACCCCGACCTTTCGGCCTAGGAAGACACGCTGATTCCTTCAGTGTAGCGCGCGTGCGGCCCAGAACATCTAAGGGCATCACAGACCTGTTATTGCTCAATCTCGTGCGGCTAGAAGCCGCCTGTCCCTCTAAGAAGAAAAGTAATCGCTGACAGCACGAAGGATGTCACGCGACTAGTTAGCAGGCTAGAGTCTCGTTCGTTATCGGAATTAACCAGACAAATCGCTCCACCAACTAAGAACGGCCATGCACCACCACCCACCGAATCAAGAAAGAGCTATCAATCTGTCAATCCTTCCGGTGTCCGGGCCTGGTGAGGTTTCCCGTGTTGAGTCAAATTAAGCCGCAGGCTCCACTCCTGGTGGTGCCCTTCCGTCAATTCCTTTAAGTTTCAGCTTTGCAACCATACTTCCCCCGGAACCCAAAAGCTTTGGTTTCCCGGAGGCTGCCCGCCGAGTCATCGGAGGAACTGCGGCGGATCGCTGGCTGGCATCGTTTATGGTTAGAACTAGGGCGGTATCTGATCGCCTTCGAACCTCTAACTTTCGTTCTTGATTAATGAAAACATACTTGGCAAATGCTTTCGCTTCTGTTCGTCTTGCGACGATCCAAGAATTTCACCTCTAACGTCGCAATACGAATGCCCCCGCCTGTCCCTATTAATCATTACCTCGGGTTCCGAAAACCAACAAAATAGAACCGAGGTCCTATTCCATTATTCCATGCACACAGTATTCAGGCGGGCTTGCCTGCTTTAAGCACTCTAATTTGTTCAAAGTAAACGTGCCGGCCCACCGAGACACTCAATAAAGAGCACCCTGGTAGGATTTCAACGGGGTCCGCCTCGGGACGCACGAGCACGCACGAGGCGGTCGCACGCCTTCGGCTCGCCCCACCGGCAGGACGTCCCACGATACATGCCAGTTAAACACCGACGGGCGGTGAACCAACAGCGTGGGACACAAATCCAACTACGAGCTTTTTAACCGCAACAACTTTAATATACGCTATTGGAGCTGGAATTACCGCGGCTGCTGGCACCAGACTTGCCCTCCAATAGATACTCGTTAAAGGATTTAAAGTGTACTCATTCCGATTACGGGGCCTCGGATGAGTCCCGTATCGTTATTTTTCGTCACTACCTCCCCGTGCCGGGAGTGGGTAATTTGCGCGCCTGCTGCCTTCCTTGGATGTGGTAGCCGTTTCTCAGGCTCCCTCTCCGGAATCGAACCCTGATTCCCCGTTACCCGTTACAACCATGGTAGGCGCAGAACCTACCATCGACAGTTGATAAGGCAGACATTTGAAAGATGCGTCGCCGGTACGAGGACCGTGCGATCAGCCCAAAGTTATTCAGAGTCACCAAGGCAAACGGACCGGACGAGCCGACCGATTGGTTTTGATCTAATAAAAGCGTCCCTTCCATCTCTGGTCGGGACTCTGTTTGCATGTATTAGCTCTAGAATTACCACAGTTATCCAAGTAACGTGGGTACGATCTAAGGAACCATAACTGATTTAATGAGCCATTCGCGGTTTCACCTTAATGCGGCTTGTACTGAGACATGCATGGCTTAATCTTTGAGACAAGCATATGACTACTGGCAGGATCAACCAGGGAGCTGCGTCAACTAGAGCTGAGCAGCCGGCCGCCCGGGAGTGTGTCCCGGGGGCCCGCGCGAACACGCAAGCGTCCGCTCAATCATTCTGCAAACAGGAGGAGGCTGAGCTCCCCTGCACAATACACCTCGAAACCCTCTCAGGTCCCGGCGGCGCGCAGCGCCGTCCCAAGTACTTGGTCGGGTTCGAGAGAGGCGCAATCGCCCGGAGTTAGGCGAGTAGACGCTTTCGGTGCGACCACCCGTGCTCCCAACTGAGCTTGCCGCTGCCGACAGAGACCCGGGAGCGTGCTGTCGTGGCATTGCCGGCGGCAGACAACACGCGCCACCTACGGTGACCGGCAGCTCCAACGCCAGCGCCACAGAAGGACAAAAGCCCCACTTGGGTGCCGAAGCGAACTCTCCCAGCACAGCGCACGCGCCAACACATCCGCACAGCTGCGATACAAACCACCAGCGAGAACCGCTGGGGCGACCGAGCAGCAGACGGCGTCGCGGCGCCGAGCGCCGGGCGGCGGCGCATCCTCAACGCACACAGTCCTCAATCGGACCAGCACACTGAAGATGTCCACCGCGCTTCGCACCGGGCCCGCGAGGACCTACTTTGGCCGCACGGCGCCGCGCGCAGGGTGCGCCGGCGCGCAGCTGCGACGCCTGCCGCGTCCGTCGGCCGGCGCGCCTGCCACTGGCCGCCCCCACCAGCCGGCTGTAGCGCGTGCGCCCACGCACCGCGCGGCCAGCACGCCGGGAGGCGCCCCCTCACCGGCCGGGGACGGTCCCACCCAGCCACCGCCGCGTATCGCTTCACACCCAGATGCCGTTCAGTTTCGTCGGCATGGTGGGTATCGCTGGAACAACCGGTTAGTACCTCAACCTACCGTCGCCATCACCGATTCACCCCTAGCGAGAACAACCGCACCACAACGGGTTACCATTTGTTCATTTGCGTAACTTCACCAGAAAACGTATGCGTCCATCGCCATTTGCAACTTCCACGATTATTGCATGCCTGTGTCAGGTGTCACACCACACTACGTCTGCCCACATACACGCAACAAAATGTGCACGCCTAGACAATACGTGGAAGGTGGCCCCCGTACGTATGCGATGTCCATTGCTCGAACGACTGTCAACCGGCCTCTGTAGCATGTCGCAGATATGGAACGCGGTGCACCATGCTATCACGGTGTGTGAGGAGAGACGACTAGGTCCGAATACATCAACAGACAGCTCATGCTGATCGCCATCCACGGCGTCCGTTCCTCCCACACGTCTCTATGGCGTACCACACTGCAATCCAGCTGTCATAGGGAGACGACACGTAGCTGCGTGCACAATATTTGCACTGTATGGTCCGCCGTTTTTGGGCGCAGTCGTTGTACGGTCACACATGTGCCACGATGTATCATTCAGTACATAAGGACGAATGTGCAGTACAGATTGTGGTTTACGCGTACGACATCAGCGGACAGTTGACACAGGCCGCACCACAACGTAGCCTGAGTACGTCGCATGCGAAGGGCATTGAACATGCAAACTTCTCACCAACCAGCTTGCGAAGGCAGGGGGCAAGGTGGGGACGTGGGGAGGTGTGGGGGGGGGGGGGGGGCGCGGCATGTACGTCCTGCTGCCATCCACATTACAGTGTACAGCAGGAGCATGTGGAAAGTCAGCAAGACTTGCAAGGTGTTTAACATGAAGCGATACACAGGGGAGCGGGCAGTGCGAGTAGCGAACTATATTGCGAGGGTTGCGGGTGGGCAACACTACACTAATTGAACGAGTCGTATAACAATTACAGAGCAGGTTTAGGCGACAACGTGGGTTACGTTAGCGGACAACGTGGGTTACGTTAGCGGACAACGTGGGTTACGTTAGCGGACAACGTGGGTTACGTTAGCGGACAACGTGGGTTACGTTAGCGGACAACGTGGGTTACGTTAGCGGACAACGTGGGTTACGTTAGCGGACAACGTGGGTTACGTTAGCGGACAACGTGGGTTACGTTAGCGGACAACGTGGGTTACGTTAAGGCACAACGTGGGTTACGTTAAGGCACAACGTGGGTTAGGTTAAGGCACAACGTGGGTTAGGTTAAGGCACAACGTGGGTTAGGTTAAGGCACAACGTGGGTTAGGTTAAGGCACAACATGGGTTAGGTTAAGGCACAACATGGGTTAGGTTAAGGCACAACATGGG
>NW_025729216.1:2245000-2250000 GCF_021461385.2 Schistocerca piceifrons
CATGCCTGCACCGTCGCAGGCTGGCCCTATCTTCTTCAGCGCCAGGAGACGGGACCGACGGAGGGTCGGACCCATCCATCGGCAAGATGGAATGCCGAGGCCCCCCTGGGCAACAGGAGCGTGGAAGTATCCCAGGGGGGTGTCCGCCGGAAGGCGGAACCATCTCCTGACGGCGGCCCGGATGGTAACGTCGGCCGACTTCAATGCACCCACCCGGGTGCGGCTGAGGGCCAGCCCGTGGTACAGGCCAGGGAGAAGTACGTTGGTGAGAGCGTGGAGGCGCTGTTGCGGCTTCAGCGGAGCTCGGGAGATGACGTCAAGCTGCTCCACCAGGTGGCTACGTGGATTGAAGACACAGCGACCCGCCGTGGAAAATTGCAGCCCCAGGTACCGGAAGGTTTCACCCACACGCAGGGCAGGCATGGTGGTATTGCCTGCTGTGAAGGTGACATTGCTGTCCACCTTCACCTTCTTCTCGCGCCCTGACGCGACTAAGGCGAGGGTGAAACACTTCCGGGCGTTGATCTGCAGCCCCAGGTGGGCGAGGGCTGCGGTAGCTGCGTCGATGAGGGACTGCAAGCCCCTCGGGGTCGCTGCAAACAGCAAGACGTCATCTGCAAAGGCCGCAGCGTTGACTCTGCGACCGAGGATCCGAGCTCCGATGTGGGAGGGCAGTTGGCCTAAAACGTAGTCCACCGCAAAGTTGAACAGGAGGGGGGAGAGGGGATTGCCCTGGCGAACGCCCCGTGCTGGCTGCACAGACACGCCCACGCCGGCGCCATCCGCTATCACTGTCGTGCTGCCCTCGTAGCACCGCTCGACATACTCGACAAAGCAATCCGGCAGGCCATGCGCCTTCAGCACGGGGCGAAGGGCAGCATGATCTACCGAATCGAATGCCTTAGATACGTCGATCGATGCCACAAAGACAGAGCGGCAGGAGCGAACTGCGTCGGTGAGAGCAGTGTCCAAGATGAAGGTATTTTCCAACATCCCATCCCGAGGGATGAATGCCCGCTGACGTTCGTCCACAGCACATGCGCGCATCAGGCGTGACGCGAGAACCTTGTGAAAGGTCCGCGCCAACACCGAGCAGACCGTAATGGGGCGAAAGTCAGCGGGGGATGTTGGTGCAGCCGTTTTCGGGAGAAGGGACGTCCGCGCGCGAAGCAGGCGTTCCGGAAGGGCGCGGGCCAGAAGGAAGAGATTCATCACTTTCACCAGGACTTCGTGCGGCAGGCGCCGCAACTCCGCTGGGGTAAGGCCGTCCGGCCCGGCTGCTGATCCCCTGGGCGGCAACGCGGCGGCGACCTCCTCATGTGTGACCGGCCCCCATATGCACTCGAGAGCGACAGGCTCTGAGTGCGGGAGGAGGCGGTCACGAATGAAGCCCGCGGTGGAGATGGGCTTCTTGGTGAAGAGGTCCGCCCAGAAGTCCAGCAGACCAGGGATGGCAGGTGGCGGCTGGAGCAGGGTGCCATCCAAGAGGCCGCGCACGCAACGTGCACGCGACCGTCGGAAGGCATCCTGCGTTCTCGCGTACTCCCAGCGGCGCCGCTTGCGCTTCTGCGTCGGCGGCGCGACAGGCGGCCGCTTCGATGGTTGGCGCGGCCGCTGTGTCCTGGTGATCGATCTCTCCCCTCTGGACCCGACCGACGCAAGGGCATCCGGGAGCATGCCCAGGATGAGATCGGGCGGCGTGCCTCGCCCCAGACCTATGACACGATCCAGGGCAGAGAAACGCTGGGCGGAAGCGGGTAGCCCCGCCAGATGCTCCCAGATGGCGGCGTCAGTCGGCCCCTCCGGCGGCGGCCCGGTGGTGTCGGCCGCGAAGTCCTCGGCTGCGTCGACGGGCGGCGCAGCGGCCTCGCCCGCGTCAGGCAGCGGGCTCGCTGCTCCCCGGCGGGACGCCGGCTCTTCCCCCCGACCGATCTCAAGCGCCTCCATGAATTGGCGGACAAGCTGCTTGTGGGCAGCTTGCCGCCGTCGGCACTTGATTGCCTCAAGCGTTCGGTCGGGGAACATCCTGATGAGTTCTTGATTTACAAAGAAGAACCGGGCGTCCCTCTCGAGGAACAGTTCGGCCTCTGCCTTGGCGAGCGACAGGACTTCTTCCTCCGTCCACCTCGCGCGATGCCTCTCCGTGACGATCTCCGCGTTGGCGGCCGCAAGGTGTTGGCGGCGGCGATGGACCCCGAGACCGTTCTTGGTGGTGAAGCTGCGGTGGCACTCACTACAGGTGTATTCAGCTGCAAAAGTTACAAGATTTTCGGCACGGCCGGTTGGCCGGCTAGGTGCTGGGGGAGTTGGGGTGGCACCTTCAGCGGAAGGGCCACCACTTATTCTCTGATTACTGCCCCCAACTAAAAAAGGGATAGTGCGAGGGGGGGCTGGTAACCCCCCCAAGCCCCTGGTGCGGTCTTCCACTCTGCGAAAATCAGCGGGCCCACGAGAAGGGGAGAAGACCGCAGGAGAGGAGAGGCTAAGAGGGCTAGGCCCATGTATTGCGCATCACTCTCCCTGTAACTATAACCCAAGGAAGGCACCTCGCAGCAGCAGCACGACTACATCAAGACCGCACTTCGAAAAGCCAAGTCCGGATGCAGCCACACCGCCGCCACTTGGCCACCTTAAGAGAGTCATAGTTACTCCCGCCAAACTCTCTTAAGGTGGCCAAGTGGCGGCGGTGTGGCTGCATCCGGACTTGGCTTTTCGAAGTGCGGTCTTGATGTAGTCGTGCTGCTGCTGCGAGGTGCCTTCCTTGGGTTATAGTTACAGGGAGAGTGATGCGCAATACATGGGCCTAGCCCTCTTAGCCTCTCCTCTCCTGCGGTCTTCTCCCCTTCTCGTGGGCCCGCTGATTTTCGCAGAGTGGAAGACCGCACCAGGGGCTTGGGGGGGTTACCAGCCCCCCCTCGCACTATCCCTTTTTTAGTTGGGGGCAGTAATCAGAGAATAAGTGGTGGCCCTTCCGCTGAAGGTGCCACCCCAACTCCCCCAGCACCTAGCCGGCCAACCGGCCGTGCCGAAAATCTTGTAACTTTTGCAGCTGAATACACCTGTAGTGAGTGCCACCGCAGCTTCACCACCAAGAACGGTCTCGGGGTCCATCGCCGCCGCCAACACCTTGCGGCCGCCAACGCGGAGATCGTCACGGAGAGGCATCGCGCGAGGTGGACGGAGGAAGAAGTCCTGTCGCTCGCCAAGGCAGAGGCCGAACTGTTCCTCGAGAGGGACGCCCGGTTCTTCTTTGTAAATCAAGAACTCATCAGGATGTTCCCCGACCGAACGCTTGAGGCAATCAAGTGCCGACGGCGGCAAGCTGCCCACAAGCAGCTTGTCCGCCAATTCATGGAGGCGCTTGAGATCGGTCGGGGGGAAGAGCCGGCGTCCCGCCGGGGAGCAGCGAGCCCGCTGCCTGACGCGGGCGAGGCCGCTGCGCCGCCCGTCGACGCAGCCGAGGACTTCGCGGCCGACACCACCGGGCCGCCGCCGGAGGGGCCGACTGACGCCGCCATCTGGGAGCATCTGGCGGGGCTACCCGCTTCCGCCCAGCGTTTCTCTGCCCTGGATCGTGTCATAGGTCTGGGGCGAGGCACGCCGCCCGATCTCATCCTGGGCATGCTCCCGGATGCCCTTGCGTCGGTCGGGTCCAGAGGGGAGAGATCGATCACCAGGACACAGCGGCCGCGCCAACCATCGAAGCGGCCGCCTGTCGCGCCGCCGATGCAGAAGCGCAAGCGGCGCCGCTGGGAGTACGCGAGAACGCAGGATGCCTTCCGACGGTCGCGTGCACGTTGCGTGCGCGGCCTCTTGGATGGCACCCTGCTCCAGCCGCCACCTGCCATCCCTGGTCTGCTGGACTTCTGGGCGGACCTCTTCACCAAGAAGCCCATCTCCACCGCGGGCTTCATTCGTGACCGCCTCCTCCCGCACTCAGAGCCTGTCGCTCTCGAGTGCATATGGGGGCCGGTCACACATGAGGAGGTCGCCGCCGCGTTGCCGCCCAGGGGATCAGCAGCCGGGCCGGACGGCCTTACCCCAGCGGAGTTGCGGCGCCTGCCGCACGAAGTCCTGGTGAAAGTGATGAATCTCTTCCTTCTGGCCCGCGCCCTTCCGGAACGCCTGCTTCGCGCGCGGACGTCCCTTCTCCCGAAAACGGCTGCACCAACATCCCCCGCTGACTTTCGCCCCATTACGGTCTGCTCGGTGTTGGCGCGGACCTTTCACAAGGTTCTCGCGTCACGCCTGATGCGCGCATGTGCTGTGGACGAACGTCAGCGGGCATTCATCCCTCGGGATGGGATGTTGGAAAATACCTTCATCTTGGACACTGCTCTCACCGACGCAGTTCGCTCCTGCCGCTCTGTCTTTGTGGCATCGATCGACGTATCTAAGGCATTCGATTCGGTAGATCATGCTGCCCTTCGCCCCGTGCTGAAGGCGCATGGCCTGCCGGATTGCTTTGTCGAGTATGTCGAGCGGTGCTACGAGGGCAGCACGACAGTGATAGCGGATGGCGCCGGCGTGGGCGTGTCTGTGCAGCCAGCACGGGGCGTTCGCCAGGGCGATCCCCTCTCCCCCCTCCTGTTCAACTTTGCGGTGGACTACGTTTTAGGCCAACTGCCCTCCCACATCGGAGCTCGGATCCTCGGTCGCAGAGTCAACGCTGCGGCCTTTGCAGATGACGTCTTGCTGTTTGCAGCGACCCCGAGGGGCTTGCAGTCCCTCATCGACGCAGCTACCGCAGCCCTCGCCCACCTGGGGCTGCAGATCAACGCCCGGAAGTGTTTCACCCTCGCCTTAGTCGCGTCAGGGCGCGAGAAGAAGGTGAAGGTGGACAGCAATGTCACCTTCACAGCAGGCAATACCACCATGCCTGCCCTGCGTGTGGGTGAAACCTTCCGGTACCTGGGGCTGCAATTTTCCACGGCGGGTCGCTGTGTCTTCAATCCACGTAGCCACCTGGTGGAGCAGCTTGACGTCATCTCCCGAGCTCC
>NW_025729216.1:2255000-2257500 GCF_021461385.2 Schistocerca piceifrons
TAACCTAACCCATGTTGTGCCTTAACCTAACCCATGTTGTGCCTTAACCGAACCCATGTTGTACCTTAACCTAACCCATGTTGTACCTTAACCTAACCCATGTTGTACCTTAACCTAACCCATGTTGTACCTTACCTAACCCATGTTGTCCCCTAACCTAACCCATGTTGTCCCCTAACCTAACCCATGTTGTCCCCTAACGTAACCCACGTTGTCGCCTAAACCTGCTCTGTAATTGTTATACGACTCGTTCAATTAGTGTAGTGTTGCCCACCCGCAACCCTCGCAATATAGTTCGCTACTCGCACTGCCCGCTCCCCTGTGTATCGCTTCATGTTAAACACCTTGCAAGTCTTGCTGACTTTCCACATGCTCCTGCTGTACACTGTAATGTGGATGGCAGCAGGACGTACATGCCGCCCCCCCCCACCCCTCCCCACGTCCCCACGTCCACACCTTGCCCCCTGCCTTCGCAAGCTGGTTGGTGACAAGTTTGCATGTTCAATGCCCTTCGCATGCGACGTACGCAGGCTACGTTGTGGTGCGGCCTGTGTCAACTGTCCGCTGATGTCGTACGCGTGAACCACAATCTGTACTGCACATTCGTCCTTATGTACTGAATGATACATCGTGGCACATGTGTGACCGTACAACGACTGCGCCCAAAAACGGCGGACCATACAGTGCAAATATTGTGCACGCAGCTACGTGTCGTCTCCCTATGAGAGCTGGATTGCAGTGTGGTACGCCATAGAGACGTGTGGGAGGAACGGACGCCGTGGATGGCGATCAGCATGAGCTGTCTGTTGATGTATTCGGACCTAGTCGTCTCTCCTCAAACACCGTGATAGCATGGTGCACCGCGTTCCATATCTGCGACATGCTACAGAGGCCGGTTGACAGTCGTTCGAGCAATGGACATCGCATACGTACGGGGGCCACCTTCCACGTATTGTCTAGGCGTGCACATTTTGTTGCGTGTATGTGGGCAGACGTAGTGTGGCGTGACACCTGACACAGGCATGCAATAATCGTTGAAGTTGCTAATGGCGATGGACGCCTGCGTTTTCTGGTGAAGTTACGCAAATGAAGAAATGGTAACCCGTTGTGGTGCGGTTGTTCTCGCTAGGGGTGAATCGGTGATGGCGACGATAGGTTGAGGTACTAACCGGTTGTTCCAGCGATACCCACCATGCCGATGAAACTGAACGGCATCTGGGTGTGAAGCGATACGCGGCGGTGGCTGGGTGGGACCGTCCCCGGCCGGTGAGGGGGCGCCTCCCGGCGTGCTGGCCGCGCGGTGCGTGGGCGCACGCGCTACAGCCGGCTGGTGGGGGCGGCCAGTGGCAGGCGCGCCGGCCGACGGACGCGGCAGGCGTCGCAGCTGCGCGCCGGCGCACCCTGCGCGCGGCGCCGTGCGGCCAAAGTAGGTCCTCGCGGGCCCGGTGCGAAGCGCGGTGGACATCTTCAGTGTGCTGGTCCGATTGAGGACTGTGTGCGTTGAGGATGCGCCGCCGCCCGGCGCTCGGCGCCGCGACGCCGTCTGCTGCTCGGTCGCCCCAGCGGTTCTCGCTGGTGGTTTGTATCGCAGCTGTGCGGATGTGTTGGCGCGTGCGCTGTGCTGGGAGAGTTCGCTTCGGCACCCAAGTGGGGCTTTTGTCCTTCTGTGGCGCTGGCGTTGGAGCTGCCGGTCACCGTAGGTGGCGCGTGTTGTCTCCCGCCGGCAATGCCACGACAGCACGCTCCCGGGCCTCTGTCGGCAGCGGCAAGCTCAGTTGGGAGCACGGGTGGTCGCACCGAAAGCGTCTACTCGCCTAACTCCGGGCGATTGCGCCTCTCTCGAACCCGGCCAAGTACTTGGGACGGCGCTGCGCGCCGCCGGGACCTGAGAGGGTTTCGAGGTGTATTGTGCAGGGGAGCTCAGCCTCCTCCTGTTTGCAGAATGATTGAGCGGACGCTTGCGTGTTCGCGCGGGCCCCCGGGACACACTCCCGGGCGGCCGGCTGCTCAGCTCTAGTTGACGCAGCTCCCTGGTTGATCCTGCCAGTAGTCATATGCTTGTCTCAAAGATTAAGCCATGCATGTCTCAGTACAAGCCGCATTAAGGTGAAACCGCGAATGGCTCATTAAATCAGTTATGGTTCCTTAGATCGTACCCACGTTACTTGGATAACTGTGGTAATTCTAGAGCTAATACATGCAAACAGAGTCCCGACCAGAGATGGAAGGGACGCTTTTATTAGATCAAAACCAATCGGTCGGCTCGTCCGGTCCGTTTGCCTTGGTGACTCTGAATAACTTTGGGCTGATCGCACGGTCCTCGTACCGGCGACGCATCTTTCAAATGTCTGCCTTATCAACTGTCGATGGTAGGTTCTGCGCCTACCATGGTTGTAACGGGTAACGGGGAATCAGGGTTCGATTCCGGAGAGGGAGCCTGAGAAACGGCTACCACATCCAAGGAAGGCAGCAGGCGCGCAAATTACCCACTCCCGGCACG
>NW_025729216.1:2265000-2270000 GCF_021461385.2 Schistocerca piceifrons
GCGACCTGTACCACTTACGAGCGAGAGACGCGATCGCGTTGCTCACTGTACGGCGTCCGATACCGAGCCATCAGCATGTCGGTCCCCATGCGCGTTGCACTCGCACTCGCACTCGCACTCGCAGTCGCAAAAACGTGGCGCAAATATATTACGCGGAAGAGTTATAACAGACCGAGCCCCACTGCATGGGGGGAGTCTTTGTCACTAATGTACACAGATGGAACATTTTGGACTGGAACCAGATTACCCGTACACACGGCGCTGATTAGTAATCAATGCAGAGCCATCAAACTACAGAAAATATATACAACTGTCCGTATACATGCTGAAAGAGTCTGCCCACAATGGGAACCACACGTCAGCCAGACACTCTGATCACGCACCACTCTCTGCTTCTAACAGGCGCACATACAATACGTAAGCACCAGCATGGAACAACATCCAGTGCATCCTCTCCGCCACATTACACAATCCACACTATCACAACCAGACCAGGAGGTCCATGCGGAAAATAGAATATCCCACCCTTTCGACATCCACCATTGCGCAGATAAGGCACCAACACCCACACATGTCCTATACAACGGTGCACCCAACATCACAATAGTACCTCCTGTCACAGCGCACAAACAATGACATGACTCAAAGACACAGGTGTGACACAAGCATAGAATTGGAGCGCCGCCTCTAATAAGCCAAAGGTGCATCCTGACGTGACAAATCTGATCATGTCACAAGCATTCACTTACTATAATCACTATCAACGAACCTGCCGCCCCCGCCCCCCCCCCCTACACCTTTCCTTACAACAACGTGTAACCGAACCTAACCTATGTTGTACCTTAACCTAACCTATGTTGTACCTTAACCTAACCTATGTTGTACCTTAACCTAACCTATGTTGTACCTTAACCTAACCTATGTTGTACCTTAACCTAACCTATGTTGTACCTTAACCTAACCTATGTTGTACCTTAACCTAACCTATGTTGTACCTTAACCTAACCTATGTTGTACCTTAACCTAACCTATGTTGTACCTTAACCTAACCTATGTTGTACCTTAACCTAACCTATGTTGTACCTTAACCTAACCTATGTTGTACCTTAACCTAACCTATGTTGTACCTTAACCTAACCCATGTTGTACCTTAACCTAACCCATGTTGTACCTTAACCTAACCCATGTTGTACCTTAACCTAACCCATGTTGTACCTTAACCTAACCCATGTTGTGCCTTAACCTAACCCATGTTGTGCCTTAACCTAACCCATGTTGTGCCTTAACCTAACCCATGTTGTGCCTTAACCTAACCCATGTTGTGCCTTAACCTAACCCACGTTGTGCCTTAACCTAACCCACGTTGTGCCTTAACCTAACCCACGTTGTGCCTTAACCTAACCCACGTTGTGCCTTAACCTAACCCACGTTGTGCCTTAACCTAACCCACGTTGTGCCTTAACCTAACCCACGTTGTGCCTTAACCTAACCCACGTTGTGCCTTAACGTAACCCACGTTGTGCCTTAACGTAACCCACGTTGTCCGCTAACGTAACCCACGTTGTCCGCTAACGTAACCCACGTTGTCCGCTAACGTAACCCACGTTGTCCGCTAACGTAACCCACGTTGTCCGCTAACGTAACCCACGTTGTCCGCTAACGTAACCCACGTTGTCCGCTAACGTAACCCACGTTGTCCGCTAACGTAACCCACGTTGTCGCCTAAACCTGCTCTGTAATTGTTATACGACTCGTTCAATTAGTGTAGTGTTGCCCACCCGCAACCCTCGCAATATAGTTCGCTACTCGCACTGCCCGCTCCCCTGTGTATCGCTTCATGTTAAACACCTTGCAAGTCTTGCTGACTTTCCACATGCTCCTGCTGTACACTGTAATGTGGATGGCAGCAGGACGTACATGCCGCGCCCCCCCCCCCCCCCACACCTCCCCACGTCCCCACCTTGCCCCCTGCCTTCGCAAGCTGGTTGGTGAGAAGTTTGCATGTTCAATGCCCTTCGCATGCGACGTACTCAGGCTACGTTGTGGTGCGGCCTGTGTCAACTGTCCGCTGATGTCGTACGCGTAAACCACAATCTGTACTGCACATTCGTCCTTATGTACTGAATGATACATCGTGGCACATGTGTGACCGTACAACGACTGCGCCCAAAAACGGCGGACCATACAGTGCAAATATTGTGCACGCAGCTACGTGTCGTCTCCCTATGACAGCTGGATTGCAGTGTGGTACGCCATAGAGACGTGTGGGAGGAACGGACGCCGTGGATGGCGATCAGCATGAGCTGTCTGTTGATGTATTCGGACCTAGTCGTCTCTCCTCACACACCGTGATAGCATGGTGCACCGCGTTCCATATCTGCGACATGCTACAGAGGCCGGTTGACAGTCGTTCGAGCAATGGACATCGCATACGTACGGGGGCCACCTTCCACGTATTGTCTAGGCGTGCACATTTTGTTGCGTGTATGTGGGCAGACGTAGTGTGGTGTGACACCTGACACAGGCATGCAATAATCGTGGAAGTTGCAAATGGCGATGGACGCATACGTTTTCTGGTGAAGTTACGCAAATGAACAAATGGTAACCCGTTGTGGTGCGGTTGTTCTCGCTAGGGGTGAATCGGTGATGGCGACGGTAGGTTGAGGTACTAACCGGTTGTTCCAGCGATACCCACCATGCCGACGAAACTGAACGGCATCTGGGTGTGAAGCGATACGCGGCGGTGGCTGGGTGGGACCGTCCCCGGCCGGTGAGGGGGCGCCTCCCGGCGTGCTGGCCGCGCGGTGCGTGGGCGCACGCGCTACAGCCGGCTGGTGGGGGCGGCCAGTGGCAGGCGCGCCGGCCGACGGACGCGGCAGGCGTCGCAGCTGCGCGCCGGCGCACCCTGCGCGCGGCGCCGTGCGGCCAAAGTAGGTCCTCGCGGGCCCGGTGCGAAGCGCGGTGGACATCTTCAGTGTGCTGGTCCGATTGAGGACTGTGTGCGTTGAGGATGCGCCGCCGCCCGGCGCTCGGCGCCGCGACGCCGTCTGCTGCTCGGTCGCCCCAGCGGTTCTCGCTGGTGGTTTGTATCGCAGCTGTGCGGATGTGTTGGCGCGTGCGCTGTGCTGGGAGAGTTCGCTTCGGCACCCAAGTGGGGCTTTTGTCCTTCTGTGGCGCTGGCGTTGGAGCTGCCGGTCACCGTAGGTGGCGCGTGTTGTCTCCCGCCGGCAATGCCACGACAGCACGCTCCCGGGCCTCTGTCGGCAGCGGCAAGCTCAGTTGGGAGCACGGGTGGTCGCACCGAAAGCGTCTACTCGCCTAACTCCGGGCGATTGCGCCTCTCTCGAACCCGACCAAGTACTTGGGACGGCGCTGCGCGCCGCCGGGACCTGAGAGGGTTTCGAGGTGTATTGTGCAGGGGAGCTCAGCCTCCTCCTGTTTGCAGAATGATTGAGCGGACGCTTGCGTGTTCGCGCGGGCCCCCGGGACACACTCCCGGGCGGCCGGCTGCTCAGCTCTAGTTGACGCAGCTCCCTGGTTGATCCTGCCAGTAGTCATATGCTTGTCTCAAAGATTAAGCCATGCATGTCTCAGTACAAGCCGCATTAAGGTGAAACCGCGAATGGCTCATTAAATCAGTTATGGTTCCTTAGATCGTACCCACGTTACTTGGATAACTGTGGTAATTCTAGAGCTAATACATGCAAACAGAGTCCCGACCAGAGATGGAAGGGACGCTTTTATTAGATCAAAACCAATCGGTCGGCTCGTCCGGTCCGTTTGCCTTGGTGACTCTGAATAACTTTGGGCTGATCGCACGGTCCTCGTACCGGCGACGCATCTTTCAAATGTCTGCCTTATCAACTGTCGATGGTAGGTTCTGCGCCTACCATGGTTGTAACGGGTAACGGGGAATCAGGGTTCGATTCCGGAGAGGGAGCCTGAGAAACGGCTACCACATCCAAGGAAGGCAGCAGGCGCGCAAATTACCCACTCCCGGCACGGGGAGGTAGTGACGAAAAATAACGATACGGGACTCATCCGAGGCCCCGTAATCGGAATGAGTACACTTTAAATCCTTTAACGAGTATCTATTGGAGGGCAAGTCTGGTGCCAGCAGCCGCGGTAATTCCAGCTCCAATAGCGTATATTAAAGTTGTTGCGGTTAAAAAGCTCGTAGTTGGATTTGTGTCCCACGCTGTTGGTTCACCGCCCGTCGGTGTTTAACTGGCATGTATCGTGGGACGTCCTGCCGGTGGGGCGAGCCGAAGGCGTGCGACCGCCTCGTGCGTGCTCGTGCGTCCCGAGGCGGACCCCGTTGAAATCCTACCAGGGTGCTCTTTATTGAGTGTCTCGGTGGGCCGGCACGTTTACTTTGAACAAATTAGAGTGCTTAAAGCAGGCAAGCCCGCCTGAATACTGTGTGCATGGAATAATGGAATAGGACCTCGGTTCTATTTTGTTGGTTTTCGGAACCCGAGGTAATGATTAATAGGGACAGGCGGGGGCATTCGTATTGCGACGTTAGAGGTGAAATTCTTGGATCGTCGCAAGACGAACAGAAGCGAAAGCATTTGCCAAGTATGTTTTCATTAATCAAGAACGAAAGTTAGAGGTTCGAAGGCGATCAGATACCGCCCTAGTTCTAACCATAAACGATGCCAGCCAGCGATCCGCCGCAGTTCCTCCGATGACTCGGCGGGCAGCCTCCGGGAAACCAAAGCTTTTGGGTTCCGGGGGAAGTATGGTTGCAAAGCTGAAACTTAAAGGAATTGACGGAAGGGCACCACCAGGAGTGGAGCCTGCGGCTTAATTTGACTCAACACGGGAAACCTCACCAGGCCCGGACACCGGAAGGATTGACAGATTGATAGCTCTTTCTTGATTCGGTGGGTGGTGGTGCATGGCCGTTCTTAGTTGGTGGAGCGATTTGTCTGGTTAATTCCGATAACGAACAAGACTCTAGCCTGCTAACTAGTCGCGTGACATCCTTCGTGCTG
>NW_025729216.1:2280000-2290000 GCF_021461385.2 Schistocerca piceifrons
TTAACCTAACCCATGTTGTGCCTTAACCTAACCCATGTTGTGCCTTAACCTAACCCATGTTGTGCCTTAACCTAACCCATGTTGTGCCTTAACCTAACCCATGTTGTGCCTTAACCTAACCCATGTTGTGCCTTAACCTAACCCATGTTGTGCCTTAACCTAACCCATGTTGTGCCTTAACCTAACCCATGTTGTGCCTTAACGTAACCCACGTTGTGCCTTAACGTAACCCACGTTGTCCGCTAACGTAACCCACGTTGTCCGCTAACGTAACCCACGTTGTCCGCTAACGTAACCCACGTTGTCCGCTAACGTAACCCACGTTGTCCGCTAACGTAACCCACGTTGTCCGCTAACGTAACCCACGTTGTCCGCTAACGTAACCCACGTTGTCCGCTAACGTAACCCACGTTGTCCGCTAACGTAACCCACGTTGTCGCCTAAACCTGCTCTGTAATTGTTATACGACTCGTTCAATTAGTGTAGTGTTGCCCACCCGCAACCCTCGCAATATAGTTCGCTACTCGCACTGCCCGCTCCCCTGTGTATCGCTTCATGTTAAACACCTTGCAAGTCTTGCTGACTTTCCACATGCTCCTGCTGTACACTGTAATGTGGATGGCAGCAGGACGTACATGCCGCGCCCCCCCCCCCCACACCTCCCCACGTCCCCACCTTGCCCCCTGCCTTCGCAAGCTGGTTGGTGAGAAGTTTGCATGTTCAATGCCCTTCGCATGCGACGTACTCAGGCTACGTTGTGGTGCGGCCTGTGTCAACTGTCCGCTGATGTCGTACGCGTAAACCACAATCTGTACTGCACATTCGTCCTTATGTACTGAATGATACATCGTGGCACATGTGTGACCGTACAACGACTGCGCCCAAAAACGGCGGACCATACAGTGCAAATATTGTGCACGCAGCTACGTGTCGTCTCCCTATGACAGCTGGATTGCAGTGTGGTACGCCATAGAGACGTGTGGGAGGAACGGACGCCGTGGATGGCGATCAGCATGAGCTGTCTGTTGATGTATTCGGACCTAGTCGTCTCTCCTCACACACCGTGATAGCATGGTGCACCGCGTTCCATATCTGCGACATGCTACAGAGGCCGGTTGACAGTCGTTCGAGCAATGGACATCGCATACGTACGGGGGCCACCTTCCACGTATTGTCTAGGCGTGCACATTTTGTTGCGTGTATGTGGGCAGACGTAGTGTGGTGTGACACCTGACACAGGCATGCAATAATCGTGGAAGTTGCAAATGGCGATGGACGCATACGTTTTCTGGTGAAGTTACGCAAATGAACAAATGGTAACCCGTTGTGGTGCGGTTGTTCTCGCTAGGGGTGAATCGGTGATGGCGACGGTAGGTTGAGGTACTAACCGGTTGTTCCAGCGATACCCACCATGCCGACGAAACTGAACGGCATCTGGGTGTGAAGCGATACGCGGCGGTGGCTGGGTGGGACCGTCCCCGGCCGGTGAGGGGGCGCCTCCCGGCGTGCTGGCCGCGCGGTGCGTGGGCGCACGCGCTACAGCCGGCTGGTGGGGGCGGCCAGTGGCAGGCGCGCCGGCCGACGGACGCGGCAGGCGTCGCAGCTGCGCGCCGGCGCACCCTGCGCGCGGCGCCGTGCGGCCAAAGTAGGTCCTCGCGGGCCCGGTGCGAAGCGCGGTGGACATCTTCAGTGTGCTGGTCCGATTGAGGACTGTGTGCGTTGAGGATGCGCCGCCGCCCGGCGCTCGGCGCCGCGACGCCGTCTGCTGCTCGGTCGCCCCAGCGGTTCTCGCTGGTGGTTTGTATCGCAGCTGTGCGGATGTGTTGGCGCGTGCGCTGTGCTGGGAGAGTTCGCTTCGGCACCCAAGTGGGGCTTTTGTCCTTCTGTGGCGCTGGCGTTGGAGCTGCCGGTCACCGTAGGTGGCGCGTGTTGTCTCCCGCCGGCAATGCCACGACAGCACGCTCCCGGGCCTCTGTCGGCAGCGGCAAGCTCAGTTGGGAGCACGGGTGGTCGCACCGAAAGCGTCTACTCGCCTAACTCCGGGCGATTGCGCCTCTCTCGAACCCGACCAAGTACTTGGGACGGCGCTGCGCGCCGCCGGGACCTGAGAGGGTTTCGAGGTGTATTGTGCAGGGGAGCTCAGCCTCCTCCTGTTTGCAGAATGATTGAGCGGACGCTTGCGTGTTCGCGCGGGCCCCCGGGACACACTCCCGGGCGGCCGGCTGCTCAGCTCTAGTTGACGCAGCTCCCTGGTTGATCCTGCCAGTAGTCATATGCTTGTCTCAAAGATTAAGCCATGCATGTCTCAGTACAAGCCGCATTAAGGTGAAACCGCGAATGGCTCATTAAATCAGTTATGGTTCCTTAGATCGTACCCACGTTACTTGGATAACTGTGGTAATTCTAGAGCTAATACATGCAAACAGAGTCCCGAGTCTGGCGTGAGGTCAGTCGCTTGACGGCGCGTTTCGGCGCGGGCCCGCCCGTTGCCGGCGCGCCGTAAGGCACGGAGGCTCGCACTGGGGCGTATCGCTTTCCAGTCGGGCGTGCCGCGGCAGTCCTCACTCGGGGAAGTGATGCGTCTCACATAGCCTCTCCTTCCCAAGTGGCTCTTTCCGCCTTCCCGTGGTGCCAGACGTCAAGCTTGGCATTCTGCCTTGCGTCAAAAGGGAGAGCTGCGACCCAACCCGATGCGAAAGCGAAGGGTGCGTGGCACAGGGGGAGCTGTGTCGAGGGACCGAACACCAGTCCCTTTCTGTTCGCAGGGCACAGACCAGCAGGTGCTCTGCATGCCGGCGACCTCGTTTGTCGGCGTGGGATCACGGCGCGAGTCGGCAAGGGTGCTTCGCCGCGCCCCTGGGTAACCGGGGCGTGTTCTGCCAAACCCAGGTGGTGGTGACATCGCCTGGGCCAGGTTAGATGGGCCCAGACCGCCGAACGACTGGGGGACCGACCCACCACCTGAGTAGGAGTGGGTCCCTGGCCTTCGGGTGGAAACTCGGGCAAGTAGGCGGCGAAGGGCGAGAGGTGCATCCGCCTCTCCGGAGTGCGGGGTGCAGTTGCCGAGGAGCGTCGTGTGAAATCGTCGGCGACGAGGCCATCGATGGGGACCAGTGCGCTGGCGACGGCGTGCTGAACCCGGCAGCTCTGAAGTGCCCTTGACCTAGGGGCGAGGTCGGTGGGCGAGCTGCAGAAGTCCCCCCCCATGCCAGAGGAGCCGGTCCGGGGCAAGAGACGGGCTCCCATCTTTCATCACTCGTTACTCATCATGGCGGCATCTGAAACGAGTGATTCTTGTGCGACCAAGCGCGCTTCTACTGCGCCTGATCCCTCTCCCCAGGACGAGCTGGGACAGGCAGAAGGTGAATCTGTGACACAAAGGCACAGTAGAATTTCACTGCTCTTAGAGCAGAACGTTAAAAATGGGAAGATAAGCCAAGCGGCTTTAACAGCTATTAAAAATGAACTTACTGCATGGGCCATCGCCCACGCTAAATTAGAAGGACGAGTAGAAGAACTGGAAAAAGAAAATCAAAGATTGAGAAACCAACCAACTAAGACTTGGGCGGCGGTGGCTGCGCAGGCGCCAACAAAGCTGCATACTACAAAAGATAGTATTGACAAAGCAGTCAAAAGAACAGACACTGCGGTCTTCCTCAGGACACTGCCTGGGCAAGACACCAGTGTCAAGAAAATACAAGAGCTCTTTACGAAGACCATAAACCCGACCAAAGATAAGATCAGAATAAAAAGAATAAAACCTAGTAGAAACTCAGTTATAGTAGAAGTAGCCTCGGAAGAGGACAAGGACAAAATATTAAACAATCAGAAATTAAATTCACTTGTCAAGTGCGAACCTCCCAAGAAGAGGAATCCACTTGTAATTCTCTACGACGTTCCAACCATCATGACAGATGACGAATTGACGAATACAATAAGAGAGCAAAATTTCGATGACACAGACGAGGAGGAATTCAGAAAGAGCTTTAGATTGAGATTCAAGACGGGGCCTCGGGGGCGTGATGTGGTACATCACGTAGCCGAGGTCACGGCACAGATGTGGAAAAGAATTACAGCAATGAGCAGACTATATGTAGGTTTTCACTCAATTAACGTAAGAGACTACATCGTGGTACCTCGCTGCCACAACTGTGGTGACCTGGACCACATCCTAAGGATGTGCACCAGGGAGTCGGCTTGCACGAAATGTGGTACAAGTGGACATAGCCGTAAAGACTGTAAAGCAGCAGCGGTCTGTATTCCCTGCAAAAACCGAGGGAAGAAGTCATGCGGAGCCTCAGGACGCAGTTGCCCAACATACAGAATGTTGGAACAACGACTCATCTCAAAAATAGACTATGGCTGATCATAGCCCAAGAAATAGGATGCCAAAACATAAATCCCCAAGTAAGAGGAGGCGGGACGCTATGAGGGCAACCAGATTTAAGAATTTCCTAATGGCGCTTTCAAGTGCCACTACAACGGAAATAACAGATAAGGCCGTACAAACGGAGCCTTATATGATAGACAAAAATATACAGACAGATCCTCCAGTGGTTAACATAGATCCCGCCCCTCGACGAAGGGAAATAATGCCGACAATCCACCTGAAGCGGCAAGAGCATCCTACAACAGAGATATCTTTGATAAAACCCAGCATAAAACCCATACAAGAAAGTGCTGTTACAAGCACAAGCTCGAAGCCCACAGTGCATAACACCCCAGTGGTCAGATTGCCACCCGTGGACCCGGTAAGGGTTTATCCCAACATCGAGTACACGATGCAACTGGCCAGACTGGAAGAGCCGATTACCCTGGCCACCGCCTTACGGCATGTGGTCCGAGTAGGACACGAAGAGGGAAGAAAGGTAACCTTCTCGGTGATGGAGGCTGTAGATAGAATACAGCTTAAGTCAGTGAATCTCCCAACCGATTTCGGAGCCCTGCGAGACTTACTGAAAAAAGTTTTTGAGAGACGCAGTGAAAAGTTTGACCTTCAGGACATCTACGAACAGGCCGTACTGGCAAATGGACGAATTGCTTTCGACTGGAGTAAGACCTGGCCGGACGACCATATGCACACATACTTTCCACGACGACAGAAATAACAATTGGACAACTGAACACGCATAACAGTCGACTTGTCATGCAGGAGCTCCGTAAAGAGGTGGAGGAGAGGAGACTAGATGTGCTCTGCCTACAGGAGCCGTACTCCCAAGCTGGGAAAATAGCCTTTGCTGCTACAACATGGCAAATTGTCAGCGGAGATGAGGATCCAAGAGCAGCAATAATAATAACAAATAAACTCCTAAGGGTAACTACCCTCTCACAATTTGCAACTCGTCACTGCAACGTCGTGGAGCTCCAGTCACCAACGGGAGTAATCATACTCATAAACATGTACTTCCAATATGGAGATGAAATAGAACGGCATTTGGAACATCTGGCAAGAGTCACCACGGCGTTGCGAGGACGAAAAATAATAATAACAGCTGACATCAATGCAAAATCCCCCCTATGGTACAGCGGCACCAGAGATGCAAATGGTGATAAAGTAGAGGACTTTTTAATGGCTTCACAGCTCGTGGTGGCAAACAAGCCGGGCAATCCTCCTACCTACACAGCAGGAGGAGGACAAGGAACGAACATAGACGTTACCTTAACGTCACATAACGCAGCCAATTTAATAAAGAACTGGACAGTTATAGGCAATGCCACCACGAGCGACCACAACCTAATAACTTTCACCTTGAGTGAAAGAGAGTGCCGCTGGACCATGGGATGGGAGGTGCAGTACAATTATAATAGAGCGGATTGGGAACTCTTAGCGAGGGAGTGCGACATTCCTCCATCACCAGAAGGTGACGTACACGAAGACTTCGACATAGACAGACAAGCTGAGGAACTGGTGGGTGCAGTACATAGAGCGGTGAGGGCCGCTGTACCAACCAGGAGGAAGGCCGTGGCGGCCTCACCAGCACCATGGTCGCCCGAATTAGAGGAGTTACGTCGGTCTGTCAGAAGGCTAAGGAGAAACTACCAGCGCAGTGTCGTCTGGCTGGAAAGACAAAGATGGCAGCTGCAATACAGGGAGGCTAAGCAAGGTTTTCAGAAGGCACTACGTGAAGTGAGACTACGGAGCTGGGAAAGCTATGTGCTGAACCAGTTAGCTGTGGATCCGTGGGGCCTCCCTTATAAATTGGTAAGGGAAAAAATCCGCTCTCCTCTGGAGCTATCAACTGTCAGGCGGGGGGACGGGATGACGGAGTCTTGGCAGGAAACTGCTGAGGTCCTTCTCCAGTCCCTGCTGCCTGACGACAACGCGGACGAGGAAACTGAAAACCAAAAGCAACTGCGGGACGCATATGTAATGGAATACAATAACAACACGGCAGTCTACCCATTCTCGGAAGAGGAGGTGGCTGCACAAATAAAGTCCCTGAAACGAGGGAAAGCTCCAGGACCAGACGGCATTGTGGCTGAGGTGGTGCAATTTCTGGCACCCCAGTTGGTGGCGCCGTTAACTCGCCTCTTCAATGAGTGTCTCCAACAAAGGAAGTTTCCCAAGATCTGGAAAACTGCAAATGTAATCATAATCAAGAAGGGACCAGAGAAAGATCCAACTGACGCCAAATCCTATAGGCCAATCTGTTTATTGGACCTATTCGGAAAGCTCTTGGAGAAACTGCTGGCTGACAGATTGACGGCTCATCGGATGCTGTGCGGGATGAGCAACAGGCAGTTCGGCTTCAGGCCGGGACGGTCGGCATCTGATGCGATCGCTCTGGCGGCTGAGGTCTGCGGCTCGACCCCGCACAAATATGTCGTTGGCATCATGGTGGACATTAGTGGCGCCTTCGACAACCTGTGGTGGCCTTCGCTCTTCTCCTGCTTACGGGAGAAGGAGTGTCCAGGGCCGCTATATGGGTGTCTGAGGAGCTATTGTAAGGATAGGGAGGTTTGGCTATCATCCCCTAGCGGAAGAATCGGAAAAACAATTAGTAAGGGATGTCCCCAAGGCTCAGTACTGGGGCCCCTGTTTTGGGACTTGCATATGGAACCTTTGTTAGACGAACTACAACAAAGTGAAGAAGTGCTAGAGGTGATAGCCTACGCAGATGACCTCCTCCTGCTGGTCGGCGGTCGTAGCCGAGAGGATATAGAACCAAAAATTGAAAGGGCCATTGAAAGACTACACCAATGGTGTCTTAAAACGAAAATGAAAATTTCCCCAAGCAAGTCTACTTATCTGTTACTAAAAGGTCAGCTAATAAGAAATCCTACAGTGAGAATCGATGGCTCACCAGTTCTTCGGCGACGTGAGGCACGATATCTGGGAGTCATAATTGACGAGAGATGGAACTTCGGAAGGCACATAGAAGCCGTAACACAGAAAGCTCTACAAATATTAAACAATCTCATTTCCATTGGACATAAACGTTTTCATCTCCCCCCTCATCTTATCAGACTTTATCACAACAGCATCCTCACATTAGTAGTGGGTTACGGCTCGGGAGTCTGGGCGCACAGGCTCACGCGGGTCGTGCCCGCCATGACAGTGAGAAGAGTCCAGAGAAACATGATACTAAGATCAGTGGGGGCCTATAGGACGTCACCGGGGGGAGCTCTGTTAGTTATAATGGGGCTCTGCCCGCTAGACATCAAAATTAGAGAACAAGCGGCATGGTATTGGGTGAAAAAAGGAGATGGGGAAAAAATAATAGATATCATGGGTGTGAGAGTAGAGGATAAAAGGGAGATAAGAAACAGAGGGGAGGAACTGTGGCAAAGGAACTGGGAGGAGGATGAAACGGGAAGAAGAACATTTGAGTTCTTACCTGATGTCAAAGAACGTGGTACAATGAAGTATTTTGAACCCACACGAGGACTCATCCACTTCCTCACTGGTCATGGACCCTATCCGACATACTTATGTCGGTTTGGGAAAAGGGCAACCCCCGAGTGTGACTGTGGCGCAGCGGAAGGAACTCCCGAACATGTGGTTTTCGAGTGCCCTCTCTTCAATGACGTGGCGGAAACTTACAGAGACAGACTTCCACATAACCAGACATACGACCTTTTAAGGCAGGAAGACACTTTTCATACCTTGAATGCTCTGGCAGAAGAGGTATCACGAAAGGTTTTAATAGAGTACCTAAGGGATCTAGGGTAAATATCAAATACCTAATTCTCGAACAACCAACCGAATAGGACTTGATCTCAGTCCCATACCGCCTGTGCGTGGAATGGCCGACTTCTGGTAGTTGGAAACCGCCACGTGCGGGATTAGGGGGATGGGATCAACAAACCGATCACGACAAAGCACCAATAAGACGTAGGTTAAGTTAGTAGAGTAGGATTAGATTAGAATACTAACATAGGAAGCTGCAGCGATTACTAACCTCGGCCGGCCCAGTGCCAGGGGCACGCTCCTCGGGGTTAGCTCGGGGAGCCTGGCCACTCCAAGTAGGTTTATACTCACTGGCACACCTGTGACGCTGCAGTTAGTAGTCATTCTAGATTAGACATAGGTAAATTAAACTGCTCATTGCTTTTGCAAGAAATTAACACTAACTCAGGAACCTAAAGTAGTATCTCATAAATAGAATGCATAGGTAAACTAAAGTATTATTGTAACTGTAGGAATTTAATATTACCTAAGAACTTAGAAAGTAGCTCACTAACACTATTTGTAAATTAGCTGCAAAATATTAAACTATGTAATAATCATTATGGCCCACTAATCATGTTAGGAGGTGGGCTAAACATGTATAAATAATATTGTTGTCAATAAAGATTTTTTTTTTTTTTTTTTTTTTTAAAAAAAAAAAAAAAAAAAAAAAAAAAAAAAAAAAAAAAAACAGAGTCCCGACCAGAGATGGAAGGGACGCTTTTATTAGATCAAAACCAATCGGTCGGCTCGTCCGGTCCGTTTGCCTTGGTGACTCTGAATAACTTTGGGCTGATCGCACGGTCCTCGTACCGGCGACGCATCTTTCAAATGTCTGCCTTATCAACTGTCGATGGTAGGTTCTGCGCCTACCATGGTTGTAACGGGTAACGGGGAATCAGGGTTCGATTCCGGAGAGGGAGCCTGAGAAACGGCTACCACATCCAAGGAAGGCAGCAGGCGCGCAAATTACCCACTCCCGGCACGGGGAGGTAGTGACGAAAAATAACGATACGGGACTCATCCGAGGCCCCGTAATCGGAATGAGTACACTTTAAATCCTTTAACGAGTATCTATTGGAGGGCAAGTCTGGTGCCAGCAGCCGCGGTAATTCCAGCTCCAATAGCGTATATTAAAGTTGTTGCGGTTAAAAAGCTCGTAGTTGGATTTGTGTCCCACGCTGTTGGTTCACCGCCCGTCGGTGTTTAACTGGCATGTATCGTGGGACGTCCTGCCGGTGGGGCGAGCCGAAGGCGTGCGACCGCCTCGTGCGTGCTCGTGCGTCCCGAGGCGGACCCCGTTGAAATCCTACCAGGGTGCTCTTTATTGAGTGTCTCGGTGGGCCGGCACGTTTACTTTGAACAAATTAGAGTGCTTAAAGCAGGCAAGCCCGCCTGAATACTGTGTGCATGGAATAATGGAATAGGACCTCGGTTCTATTTTGTTGGTTTTCGGAACCCGAGGTAATGATTAATAGGGACAGGCGGGGGCATTCGTATTGCGACGTTAGAGGTGAAATTCTTGGATCGTCGCAAGACGAACAGAAGCGAAAGCATTTGCCAAGTATGTTTTCATTAATCAAGAACGAAAGTTAGAGGTTCGAAGGCGATCAGATACCGCCCTAGTTCTAACCATAAACGATGCCAGCCAGCGATCCGCCGCAGTTCCTCCGATGACTCGGCGGGCAGCCTCCGGGAAACCAAAGCTTTTGGGTTCCGGGGGAAGTATGGTTGCAAAGCTGAAACTTAAAGGAATTGACGGAAGGGCACCACCAGGAGTGGAGCCTGCGGCTTAATTTGACTCAACACGGGAAACCTCACCAGGCCCGG